>NW_017670843.1:156514-237188 GCF_001879085.1 Nicotiana attenuata | reverse complement strand
GGTGCGTTGATGAGAAAAATGAAATGGAAACACATGCGCTCTTCCAGCCTATGACCAATATATGCGACATTTATTAGAAAGGTAATTTGTTTGTTTAATTATTTTGTTTTCATCATATAGACTAATTAATTAATGTTGTGCCACGTCCACATAAGACAAAAGATAGGCTGCTATTGACTATTGTTTAACAAACTTCCCTCGTTTTTCATCCTCCATAAGGGTACAATAATTTTAACCAAGACATTTTTTATATAATTGTAGGTCGTAAATACTATGTTACTCCGTTCCAAGGATGAAGAAATGAAAGAAATAGTCGTGTATTTGAGACTTGCGTGGGTGGGTTTGGTATATTAGAAATCTTCTTCTTTTTTTATAGTGAGTTGTTGGGTTAGTTTGCGTGTCCTCAATTAATTTTACGGGATATCTGTATATATAATATTGTTAGATTATATATGTTTAACCAAAAAATAGGAATTTCGGTCAAAGTCTATTTTTAGAAGTACTCGGGTTACTGATAATCAAGGAAATCGATATTCTTGCAATTAGAAAGGAAATCAGAATAACAAAGTAATCAGTAGAAAGCAAAAGTAAATAATTGTATTCCAATAATAATCAGAATGTGTCTGTACAAATGACATTTCTTTTCCTTATATAACCATCTCTAAGTACAATGTCTTTTTCCTTTTATGATCGAGTCATTATGAGCATTAATGACATTAATGAAACGTTATAATTGGTAATTGTAACTGTTTCGTGAAGATTCTGTAACTTTGTAATCATTCATGCTCATTAATTGAAGACTAATGAATCTGTCCTTTTTACTGTCTTGGTTCATTCCATCGGTGCCTTTTCAAATCGCTAAAGAGACTCGAGATACCGTTTCTTCTCGTCTCTTAGACGTTTCGCTCGTACCTATTAAGTCTCACGTCTTTATTAATACTCTTCTCCAGCTGTCGCTTTTCTAGTGATCCAAATGTCTTGCCATGTTAGCCACATAATTAATTCCACGTGTAACATTTATTTTTCCAATACAGATAGTCCCCCCACTTACCAATTATTCAACAATTGAATATTTGGGAAGTGGATCTCATCTAAGGCGAAAATTTTTGCCGCCGTTTCTCACGTACCATTGTACATTCTTCTGAACTGATGCGTCGTATATCACTTCCATTTAATGTATGTGACACATGGCAGCCGTCGATTGTCTCTACAATTCTTCAGTGGGTTTTAGGGCTTTTTTGCGGCTGCATCAGTCACGAAGTGACAGTTTTCATAATGACATTTCTATCATTACCTTTCTTGCATAACGGTTGCTTCTGCATACAAATACATCCTTTGCCTTTGCTTTCACGAAATGATTTTCTGCAGTGTTTTTTATTCATAACTTGTTCTTGTTCTTCAATACGTTCTACTTCTTCATACAACTATGTCTTCTCAAATCTTGATCCTCGAAAAATTCTCATCGTAGACGAACTTCCTCTTACTTCTGCTCCTACCAGAAGTGGGAGAGGTGGTAGGTTACGTAGTTTAAGGTCAGTTTCTGTACGTAGTTCTTCTTCTCAACCCAGTTTTACTCCTCCATCTTCTTCTAGAACTAGGGCTTCTTTTTCACATAGATCTTCTGCTAGAAATAGAGATTCTAGTGAACCGCTTCGTGAACCTACCGTCGACGAGATTATTCGTGCTAAACTTTCCTTTGTCACAGATAGAGAATTAATTAAAAATCAGGTTACTTCCATAACTTCTCACGATCGCGCTGATGTTTACCCTTCCCAGATCACTGAGGGTTTAATTTCTGTTGTACGTAGAGATTGCCATTGGAAATTTGACTTCCCGATTCTGGTCCCTAATGAAAATCAAAGGATCACTTCCTTTAAATCTGTTTTTTTTTGTGTATACATATCCCTTCACATTAGGCTTTAGGCCACCTATTGACCCAGTTATCATTGAATTTTGTCATTTCTTTGATATGTGTTTAGGACAGATTGGCCCTATTGTATGGAGGGCTGTGGCATACCTTAGATAGTCAAATCTGGCTCAATTATCCTTCACCTTTTACCATCTGATTCATCTATACTCTCCCAAATTATTCTTTCATGGAGTTTTTACTCTCGTGGCGAGAAGTAAGAGAGTTTTGGTTACCTGAAGGCGACAAAGATCGTGGCTGGTGCGCCTGATTTGTTGCCGCTCCTACTAGTAGGTTAGTAGGTGATGAAAACATGCCCTTCCCTGAGAAGTGGAACTTCGCATGTGAGTTTCATTCCAATCTTTTATTTCTTTTTTTTTTAAAAGAACTTGTACTCTCGTAACTATTTTACTTTTCTTTTTCAGCAACCATGGGAACTGTTGAGGAAATTTCTGATTTCCGTGGTTGGGTAGAAAATTATTAATAGTTGCTCCAATGGAAGTAAGGTCCTGGAAATACCTTTCAAATAGGTTTGGATGGAAAGTTAAGACTTACGGTAACTTTCTCTTTCAATTTCTTCTTTATTTTCATGTTTATCTTGGGACTTATTAACCCTTTTCTTTATTAGGGTTTCCCATTCGGGGTGTGAGTGCTGCATCAATCACTGCTTCAAGGCTCTCTCTATCAAAGGCTCAAGAGATAATCTTGAGTTCCTCATCAAAAAGAAAAGCTGATAGACCACGAAACTCTGAAGACGAAGAGGAGCGGGATGAAGGCTCGTTAGTTCGTAAGCCACGAGCTAGAAGACGGGTCATTTCGGATGATGAAGCTACTCCTCCTCCTAGTTCTGTTCCCATGTTTGAGCATGAGAGTGCTACTTTAGTGAGTTCTAATTAAGAGACGCCTACATCACCCCGTGACTCTACTGAATAACTCTTTTCTCGTGGATTTGATAAAGAAAGCTTTGGCTTTATTTCTGAGGAAGTACCTCTCGCCTCTTTTCCTGTGTCTGCTCCAATTGAACCTCAGTTGCCCGTATCTGCTGCTGCTGCCACTGCTCCTCCTGTGGCTATTTTGACTTTCTCGACTGTTCCTACTACCAAAACTTCCCATGCTGAAAGTGGTTCTTCTAGTAGCAGTAGGGCGATGAAACAAGTTACCATCGAGATTCCTGCAGATGGTAATCTTTTGAAGAAATCAGGCCAAGCCGACGTATGGTTGAAACCACTAATTGGCCTAGTTGAGAAGTCTAAACTGGAAAGTCACAGCTCTCTAACGTGGATGAACGATATTGTGCATTCATCTTTAAAGGTATAAACCTTGTCTTTTTATTTTACATAATTTTTCTTTTACTAGTTTCACATTCCTCTCTTCTTTGTGTAGATCAATCTCATCGGTACGGAGATGATGAAAAGAATTATCCACACGGAGCAGTTGATGAATGATTACCACACTGAGGCAGATAATTGGAAAGAGCAGTTCGAGAGTCTTCAACTTAAAATGGAAATTTTAGAGGAAGAAAAGTGTACCTTAGAGCAGCAACTAAAAGTTATGGCAACGGAACTAGCGATTGAGAAAGCCTCATCTAATCAGGCGGGTAAAGATAAGAATCTTCTTGAGTCTTCATTTGCTGAACAACTTTCCGAGGCTTCTGAAGAAATTACGAGCTTAAAGGATTTACTAAACCAAAAAGAAGCTTACTCTGGGGAGCTTGTTCAAGTGCTTACCCAAACTCAAGAAGATCTTCGTGCTTCTTCAGACAAGGTTAAATTTTTAGAGAGCTCCTTTTCCCCCCTACAGGCTTCTTATGATGCTGCCTTGAATGAGAAGGATGAATTAAGAGCTGAGGTTGAGCAACGGGAAAAGACTACGAGGCCCTTGAAGATAAAGCCGTTGTTGATGTTAGTTGGTCTTTTTTGAACACTCGCCTCGAAACATTAATAGAAGTAGGCCGGGAAGATTTTGACTTAGATGTTGAGATTGCAAAGACTAAAAAGACGATTGAAAAGACCCAGCAGTGTCAAGTCTTTTCTTCACCTGAGGTTGGTATTCCCGAAGGTGATGAAATTGCTCCTGGTGAAGCTATTGCTCAACCTCCTTCTGCTCAAGATGTTCTTCCTTCTGGTGATGATGCACCTCTCCATCCTTCCGGTTCAGATTCTACCCTACAGTGAAAGTGAAAAAGCGAGAAGTTTTCTTTTTTTATTTTATTGGTGGAACATTTGGAGTTTTACCCCTGGTCCCATTTGGGGTTAATGTTTTGTATAAGACAATCAAGTTGGAACTAAGTTCATACTTAGTTTAACCAAGTTATTATAATATTATAAAGCTTTTGTCTAACTCTTACAATACCTTTATTTAGAGTTTCTATTCTACTCTCTTAGTGGTTTGCCCTTGCCTTATTTTTATAAATTTGGGCTTTATTTTCCACTGAATTTGAACATTTGGATTTTTGTTTTACCCTTTGTTATTTTGACTTTTTCATTTAAAAATTCTTCATTCCTTCGTGACTCTTTTGAACAATCACGAATTATAAAAGACGGTCTTTTTATATATGACACTTAATGAAGAAGACGTCTCAACTTAATAATAGTGTAAACATACGAAAGAAGAAATAGGAACACACATGTTTCTTTGAATAACTTTGAGGAAAGTTTGTATCATTCGAACTTTCAAATTATATACTTTACATGCATTGAAGTGTCATCTATAACTCTTTCGTAACTGTTTTCTTTACAACAAATTTGTAAAAAATTCAAGGATATCTTGCAATCCATGACTAAATATTTCCTTTAATCTAAACATTCGTAAGGATTTTACATTCACGAGTGTATTCTTCGTAGGTTTTTGAATCAGGTTTGTGTTTTTGGCTGCTCGTGACTTTGCTCTGAACTTTCGATTTGTTAGGTAGACTTTGAGCTTGACTTGAATTCTGATTTTTTCGGTCGTCTTAGCTTTCCTTATATATATATATATATATATATATATATATATATATATATATATATATATATATATATATATATATATATATATTTATATTTAATATTATATATTATATATATATATATATATAGTCCCCCAAGTGTTTGAGCTTTGAAGTATGAAATCTTGAGCACTTGATTATTCCTTCCGTGTGGTCCGTTTCTTGAAAAAGGAAAAACGTCCGGCACTCGGAGGTATATATAATTTAGATGATGACTGCTTAACCCTTTATATTTCCATCAGAAAGGTTGTAACCCTAGACCGGGAATTATGTTACTTCCGCGTGTCTTTCAAGTTTAATATCATCATTTGGTGTGGGCTAGCTTTTTGCCTATCATCTAAAATTGTTAGTATAATTTTAACTATACAAAATAAATAATTGAGCGATACCTGACCGTGAGTATTTCCTTTGCTTAGAAATAGTACTTCTTTAGATGAACAACATTCCAACTCGAGAGTAAAACCTTGCCATCCATGGTTTCTAACTCGTAAGCACCTTTTCCAACAATACCTCGAATCTTGTAAGGTCCTTCCCAATTTGGCCTCAACTTTCCTGCATTGGCTGCTTTTGTTGATTGAAAAACTTTCTTGAGTACGAAGTCCCCAATATTGAAGTACCTTAGATGAGCTTTCCAAATGTAATATCGCTCAATAATTTGCTTCTGTGCAGCCATCCTTATCAGGGCGATTTCTCTCCTTTCTTCATGCAAATCGAGATTTATTTGCATGTCCTCCTCATTTGACTCTTCGATTGCTTGATTGTATCTCGTACTTGGTTCACCTATTTCAACTAGGATTAAGGCTTCAGCACCGTACACAAGTGAAAATGGTGTCTCTCCCGTACTTGTTTTTGCTGTTGTTCAGTAAGCCCACAATAGACTCCAGGTAACACTTCTGGCCACTTACCTTTTAACTCCTCTAGCCTTTTCTTCAAGTTATTAATAATAACTTTGTTTGTTGATTCAGCTTGTCCATTGGCCACGGGATGATAAGGTGTTGAAGTAATCCTTTTAATTTACCAACTCTAAAAAAAATTCTGTGATTTTTGCACCTATGAACTGCGGGCCGTTATCACACACGATTTCTTTTAGAACCCCAAACCGACATATGATGTTTCGCCAAATGAAGTCCCTGACTTCTTTTTCTCGCACCTGTTTGAAGGCACCTGCTTCTACCCACTTAGTAAAATAATCAGTGACTACTAATAAAAATCGTACCTTTCCTTTGGCTTGTTGTAGGGGACCCGCGATATCCATCCCCCACTTCATAAAAGGCCATGGTGCAATAATCGGATGTAATAGTTCTGCTGGTCGATACATGTTGTTACCGTATCTTTGGCATATATCATATTTGGCCACAAAGCTTTCTGCCTCTTCTTCCATTTTTGGCCAGTAATACCCTGCTCTAATTAGAGTTTTTACCAAGGATCTTCCTCCTGCGTGATTTCCACAATGTCCTTCATGTACTTCTCTCATCACAAACTTTGATTGAGAAGGTCCGATACATCTTGCTAAAGGATTTTTGATATAAATTGTCTCGATCCAAACAATAACGGGTAGCTTTTTGTCGAAGTGCCTGAGCCTTTTTCTTATCTTCAGGTAGAATTCTGGACTGCAAAAAATTAACGATCTCGTTTCTCTAATCCTAGGTTAAATTATTAAAATTTACCTCGTTTTTATCTTGATCGAGTGCCGAATGAAACAAATGTATAACGGAAGCATTTTCTTCATTTGTTACTTCTGCAACGGATGCAAGATTAGCCAACGCATCTGCTTCAACATTTTCTTCCCTGGGTATCTGCACGATTTTCCCAAGTTTGGGATTGCCTGATCTAATCTCGTGCCTTTTCCAAATATTGTTGCATCCTCACCTCTCTAGCTATATAAGTCCCCTGCATTTGATTAACTATGAGCTGCGAGTCGCTTTTGATTGTAACCTGCTCTATTCCGAGCTCTCGTGCTAATTCTAAGCCTGCAATCACAACTTCATATTCTGCTTCATTATTAGTAATAGGATGGCATTTTATGTCTTGCCTTATAGTTTCTCTTGAGGGTGGGATTAGAAAAATGCCGAAACCTTCTCCTTTAACATTCGAAGAGCCATTGGTAAATAGGGCCCAAGTGCCTGGATTAGACTCATTAAATACCTGCAACTCTTTTTCTGCTTCTATTACTATCCCTGGGCTAAAGTCTACCACGAAATCTGCTAAAACCTGTGATTTTATCGCAGTTCTAGGTTGATATGTAATGTCATATTCACTTAGTTCTATGGCCCACTTGGCTAATCTACCTGATAATTCTTGCTTATGCAGTATATTTCGTAAGGCGTAGGCGGTCATTACGAAGATAGGGTGACATTGAAAGTAAGGCATTAATTTTCTAGAAGCCATTATTAGTGCTAAAGCAAGTTTTTCTAAATGAGGATATCGAGTTTCAGCATCTAATAAGGACTTACTAACATAATAAATTGGAGATTGCTTACCTTTATCTTCTCGAACCAACACTGCACTTACCGTCAGTTCTGACACAGCGAAATAGATAAGTAGCTTTTCACCGTTCTTTGGTTTAATCAACAATGGTGGGTTTGACAAGTATCTCTTTACATTTTTGAGCACTTGCTGGAATTCTTCAATCCACTTAAATTGGCTTTGCTTTTTCAATACTGAGAAGAACTTAAAGCTTTTCTCCGAAGATTTAGAAATAAATCTTTCCAATTCTGCTATTCTACCTGTCAACCTCTGCACTTCTTTTTTGCTCGTGAGTATATCCGGTATTTCTTTAATAGCTTTACTCTGCATTGGATTTACTTCAATTCCTCGGTTAGAAACAAGGAAATACAAGAACTTACTTGATGACACGCCAAATGCACACTTTTCGGGATTTAGCTTCATATTGAATTTGCGGAGAATCTGAAATGCATCTGACAAATGTTGGATGTGATCCCCTGCCTGTGTTGACTTGCCTAACATGTTATCAATGTAGACTTTATGGTTTTTCCCAGGTACTCCTGGAACATCTTCGTTACGAACCTCTGGTATGTGGCTCCAGCATTCTTTAGACTAAAAGGCATGACTTTATAACAGTAAGTCCCCCTCTTTGTAATAAAGGAAGTTTTTTCCTCGTCTAAAGGATTCATTTTTATATGATTATATCCAGAATAGGCATCTAAAAAACTTAACAATTCATGTCCTACAGTAGCATCAATTAGTTGATCTATGTGCAGTAAAGGAAAAGAATCTTTAGGGCAAGCTTTATTTAAATCAGTATAGTCTATACAAACTCGCCACTTACCCTTCTTTTTGGGCACCACTACAATATTAGCTAGCCAATTAGGATACTTTACCTCTCGGATAAAACTAATTTTTAAAAGCTTTTGTACCTCATCCCGAATCACCTAGTTTTTTAAGGATGCTTGCTTCCTTTTCTTTTGTTTGATAGATGGGTGTGTTGGATCTTCATTCAGCTTATGGGTCATTACCTCCGGGGGTATACCTGTCATATCTGAATGCGACCAAGCAAAGCAATCTGCATTAGCTTTTAAAAATTCAATTAACTTACTTTTCAATTCTGGGCTCAGATTGGTTCCGATGTAAATGTTTTTGTCCGACCAATGTATAAACAGCACCACAGCTTCGAGTTCCTTGATTGTTGTTTTGATGTTTTCATTTTTTTCTAGCTCTTGAATAGTATCTGGCCTTGAGTCTACATCCGTTTGTCCATCTTCAGTTGAGGTTTGAGTTGTTAAACCCTCAACCGAATTCTGTAATTGCTATTTTTCATCTGCAATGTCATTTTTCATGCTTGAATCTACCACTGAATTGATACTTCTAGAAGATTGTTGATCTCCACGGTTTTGCCTAATTCCCCATTGAACTTGATAACCTGATGTAAAGTAGATGGAACATCATCCATCTCATGAATCCAAGGTCTACCAAGGATCATACTGTATTCCATGTCCATATCTATTACTTGAAATTTCGTATCTTTGATCCCTCCTTCTGCGAATGTGGTGAGTATTATCTCCCCTTTGTAACAATGCTTGAATTACCAAATCCAGATAAGGTACATGCTTTGGGTACCAATTTGTCATCAGCTTGCATCTCGTTTACCACTCTTATAAGAATGATAGTACAGAGCTACCTGGATCAATCAAAACTTGTTTCACATTAGTATCAAGTACAAGTAAAGATATTACCAGTGCATCATTATGTGGGATCAACACGCCATCTGCATCTGCATCATCAAATCTTATACTGTCTACTTCCAAAACTTGGCGAACTCGCTTCCCGTGGGTGACTGTGATTTTTGATACCTTTTTTGCAGCCGTATATGTCACACCATTGACCTCCTCTCCTCCACTTACGACATTAACCGTTGTCTTTGGTGACGGAGGTTTTGGTGGCTCCTGTCTATTCTTTATATATTCTTGCTTACCCTTCTCACTAAACAAATCAGTTATGTAGCCTTGTCTTAATAGGTTCTCTACTTCGCCTTGTAGCAATCTGCAATCTATTGTTTTATGACCGTGATCATTATGAAACTCGCACCAGAAATCTGGGTTTCTTCTGTTGGGGTTTGATCTTATTTCCTTTGGCCACCGCACTTTATCTCCCATGCTTCTTAAAATAGCTACCAACTCAGATGTGCTAATATTGAAACTGTAGTCGCCAATCTTTGCTTTTGAACTTCTGTCATTGTCCCGCGTATCTCGTGTGTCTCGCTCATTTCCAAACTTGGATGATGAACCCGAATCTCTGTCTCTGGATCTGGAATTGTACCCCGGGTTCTCTTGTTTTGAACGTGAATCCCTTCCTGCTGGTCCCATGTAAGGTTCGTACCTATTCTTATCGGACCTTTTTTCAGTTTCAGGTCGTCTCGAGCTTACTCTTTCATCTCCCCATGACTGAATGATAGTATCTTCTTCTATCCGCAGCTTCGTGCTATACCTGTTATAAACATCATTCCAAGTTTTGCAGGGAATTCTCGTAAGCTTTCTTTGAGTTTCCTCGTGGCTTCTGGGCTTTTTTTATTTATACTTGCAAATGCCATATCCGCCCAATTGTCAGGTACGCGTGGTAACATCATTCTTTCACGTTGAAATCTATCCACGAATTCCCTGAGTAGCTCCGTATCTCCATATTTTATTTTGAAGATGTCTTCTATCCTCTTTTCAATTTTTGGAGCTCCTGAGTGTGCTTTTATAAATGAATCTGCAAGCTCAGCAAAAGAATCAATAGAATTTTCAGGTAAAAGAGAATACCATGTTAGAGCTCCCTTTGTGAGTGTTCCACCAAATTTTTTGACCAGCACTGATTCAATCTCTTGCTTGGTCAAATCATTGCCCTTCACGCCTGTCGTAAACGCAGTTACATGATCTCGTGGATCGGTTGTCCCATCATACTTTGGGATATCGGGCATCTTAAACTTTTTTGGAATAGGCAAAGAAGTGGCACTTGGCTTCCAGGGTTGTTGAGAATATTTATCAATATCCACTCCTTTTATTATAGGTGGAACACCAGGTATCTGCTCTATGCAATCGCTCTACTCCTTCAGCTGTTTCTGCAAGGTTAGTACTAAACTTTATAAATCAGAATTAACTGGGATACCTAACCCTCCATTGCGAGATTCGCTAGGATTTCCTCCGCTGCCTAAATTAGCGAGTCCTGAACGTGAATTCTCTATGATTGCGGTGTTGTTTGGAGGCGGAGTTGGTGGTACAGTTGGTAATGCGCTAACGAAAGCTTGAAGAGCATTGTTCACATGTCTGCAATTAAATTGCTTCAATGCATCATCAACATTTTGATTGCCCCCTTGTTGATCATTCACATGTGATGTTGATCAACCGCCACTGTGACTGAGTACACACTACATATTCATCCTTACATGAATTAGTTTGACATATTAAGTATATATAAGGATTGCAAAATGTTCAATTTCTGATCGCATTATTCATTTAAGTTTATCTTATGTTACACTTTTGATTTATTCACAGTCTTACTGTTAGTAAATTGTCTCACATTTACCCTTGCTATTATTGAAGCTCTAGCATAAAATGAGTGAATTCCATGTGTTCAAATTTTTGGAGATAAAAATATATAATTTTATCCATCAACTTTTCACTAAGGTTTAAAATAACTTAGGTAGGAGCTCTGTTAGGGGTTAGGGGTAAAAATGGTATCTATTTCCTAACGATTGAAAAATAATAGACTAAAAGTCTAACCATGGGCAAAATTATTCAATTTTTTGACCCTTTTCCTTATATATAGAGATAAATTTTAAAATAAACTTTTTAGATGGGCAATAGCACGTGATTTATTATGTAGCATTTAGAGGAGCTTGCCCCTTTTCTGTGACCAAATTTTTTAAAAAAGCCATTATTTAGCAGTATATAGGTGCGAATTGCCAAAATCCAACTCTTATTTCCACAGATGGATCCAAAGCAGTAATTGCAGATAATGATGCTAATCTGCCAAAAACCTTTTTGCTAAGTCCACGTGACATTGCCCTCTTCAGTCCACACCTTTTATGATGAAAAAGACGTTAGTGTTATAAATATATTATATTATAGATGTTCATACTCCGTTGTAAATAAGCTTTCTGAAGAAGTTTATCCATATGGGGCTCCGCCGTAAATATGTTTATCTATTTAGTACTCTATTGGAAATAAGCCTCCTGAAAAAGCTTTTCACTACGGTACCCGGTTGTGGATAAATATTACTTCCGGTAGAAGATTATCCATACCGGGTATAATAAGCTTATCCTTTCGATACTCCGTTATGGATAAACACTACCCCCAGTAGAAGATTATCCATACCGGGTATAATGAGCTTATCCTTTCAGTACTCTGTTATGGATAAACATTACTCTTAGTATAAGATTATCCATATCTGGTATAGTAGCAGCTTACACACCAGCTTGTAGTAGCTTACACAGCAGCTTGTAGTAGCAGCTTACACTGCAGCTTATAGTAGCTTATACAGCAGGTTGTAGTAGCAGCTTACACAGCAGCTTGCAGTAGCAGCTTACACAGCAGCTTCCTTTCTTCTATAAATAGAAGAGTTTTCAGTTCATTATGTACAACAGTTTTGAATTCGAATAATATATCAGTTTCTCTCTATACTTGTCTTTACTTTACAGTCTTTATTTTATAACACGTTATCAGCACGAGACTCTGCCATCTCGAGCAAATACTTTGAAAGTATCTGAGGTACGAACTTTCTTTTTCTATATAATGTCAAATCTTTCTAAACATGAATTTGTAGCCCTGGATATATCGGGCAAAAGCTACATGTCTTGGGTGCTTGATGCTGAAATTCATCTTGATGTGATGGGTCTGGCAGACACCATCAAGGATAAAAATCAGGCATCAAACCAAGACCGTGCCAAAGCAATGATATTCCTACGCCATCACCTTGATGAGGGCCTGAAAATGGAATATCTTACTATTAAAGATCCAGTCATACTGTGGAATAATTTGAAAGATAGATATGACCACCTGAAGATGGTCGTTCTTCCACAAGCACGATATGATTGGACTCATCTAAGGCTACAAGATTTTAAATCTATCAGTGAGTATAATTCTGCTATGTTCAGAATTATTTCCCAATTGAAATTATGTGGTGATAATATTACTGATCATGATATGTTGGAGAAAACTTTCACCACTTTTCATGCCTCGAATATGCTCCTGCAGCAGCAATATTGAGAGATGGGGCTTAAAAAGTATTCTGAACTTATCTCACATCTTCTTGTAGCCGAGCAACATAATGGGCTATTAATGAAAAGCCATGAAAGCCGACCTACTGGTTCTTGTCCATTCCCTGAAGTGAATGAGACGAACTTCCACCAAGCTAAACATGGAAGAGGTCGTGGCCCCAGTCGTGGTCATGGCCGTGGTCGGGGAAGAAACTCTAATCATGGTAATAATAATGCACCAAAGAACCCTCCTCACCACCAGCAGTGGAAAAGGAAGGAACAAAAGCATGAAGCGGTGCAAGCACCAAATGCAGAAAATGCTTGCTACAGATGTGGAGGAAAAAGGCACTGGTTACGTACCTGTCGTACGCCAAAGCACCTGGTTAAGCTTTATCAAGCCTCCCTGAAGAAGACAGAGAAAAATGCTGAAACAAATTTTATTTCTGAAGGTAATTTAGACTTTATGCATTTGGACCTAGCTGATTACTTTGCACTCCCAGAAGGAGAAACAAGTCATGTAATCGGCAGTGAATTTGTAGAAATGTAAATATTTTAATTTTTGTTGTTTGTAATAGATAGTATGGTTATTTAATTGTTGTACATAAAGAAAAATTATGATTTGATAATGATGTTTACTATAATATATCTTATTTATGTTGTTTTGAAGAAAATGGATAATATTATTAGATCAACTTAAACTCTAGTAGAGTTTGCAAGAAATATACAACTACCAGAAGTGGTTATATTTCGTATACCACATTGTAACTATATTTTGTTAACCACCAGAAGTGGTATATGCCTATGATCACCAGAAGTGATAATTTAGGCTTTCTATGGTTACAATTGAAGATAAGCTACATAAATATTCTCTATATTAAATGCACGCCTCGATTTGCTCCTGAAGTAGTAAATATTTTAAAAGAGGTTGAGGCATCATAATTTGATGTGATTAATGTGCATTCAGATAATTATGTTCGATTTTCCTGAAGGATGAGAACTTTTGATAATAATAATCCATTCCCTGAAGTGAATGTGACAATATTAATAAATCTGGTAAATATAGAACGCGCTCTTGATGTAAATATATTACAATTCACTCCAGAAGAGGTAATATAATTGAGAGAATATATACTCATATATTCGTATTTTAAATTTGCTCCTGAAGAAGTAATACAATTAAAATTGCCTCCTGAAGTAGGAAAATATTATGAAGAGGAATTTTCTTGTGCTTAAACAATTGTTTATTTGATTGTGATTTTCTCTTATGGTACCAGAAGTACTGAGCAATATTTGATAGTACAAAATGTATCAACAACTCCTGAAGGGCTAACTGTTTGCCTAGAAAAACATGACACCAGTAGTGTCCGATAAATATTAGATTGTGGATAATAAATGAAGGCTCTCGAAGAGCTTATTTACAAATATGTCATTCATATTATATGATTATGGTCAAAACATATGTTGTAGTAAACCCGAAGTTTACTAAAATAAATGGCTATCATATTGAGACTATAAATGATTGGAAGATTGAAAATCTTCATGTTTTCACAATCATAGGGGGTAAAATAATATGTATATGAGAAGTTACCCGTCTTATTCTTCGATTTGTACTACATCATGTATCACGGTAAACCAGAAGTTTACTAATACAAAAGTAGCCACAGTAAATCAGAAGTTTACTAATGCAAAAGTTTATGTCATAGTAAACCAGAAGTTTACTAAGAGATAGCACATGCCATGATAAACTTGAAGTTTTCATTTGCCATTTTTAAATGAGCTATTTGAGAATTTAGATAAGCATATACTGAAGAACTAGAAGATTCTTCAAGAATTCTCCTGTGTTGCTTGTTCTCATAATAAATTGATTATACCAGCTAAAGTTGGGACTAAGACCCCTGATTCTGAAATATATAAAAGGTGAATATGGGCCCATTCACCTATCATGTGAACCACTTATAGATGCATATATAAGATGGTTACATGTATGTTTATTGTCAACCTGCAGTTTGGCATTTGAAATTGCTTTTTTCACTTAAGAGCATAATTTTCAGATTATGAAATCAAGACAGTTCATCTTGATAATGCTGGTTTATATACAAGCTAGTTTAGCAGTGAATACCTCCTATTAATGGCTAAACTATTGTTTATGAGAACAAAGCTTCATGTGTTGGTCTAAGGATTTTCAAAATTGCATATAGCAGCACTTGTATGCATCATACCAACAATATATGATAAGTCTTCCCCTCATAATTGGTTTAGGATCAGAAATCAAATATTTTACTATCTTTTGATGTGTGGTATATGATTAATTTCTCTACCACAATGCACAAAGATATGTTTCCCAAAGAAGATTGGGGATATATGTTAGTTTTTCTAACATTTGGGGAATGGAATAAACAACTGAAAAATATGCTATATGAATCGAATTATCATTAATATGATCCTCACTTAGAAGATAATTCAAGTCAAATGCCAGAAGCGTTTGCTGATCCAAAATCAAATATCATATTTCAGCTGCAAATGCTCCTATTAAAATTTAAAGTCCCTGAAGGATAGAGTTTACTGTACGCATGAAGCGTGGTAGACCAATCGGTTCCAAAGGTAACAATTCTTGAAAAATGATAAGGAGCTAATGATCAAAATGATCATAATGAGGAGGAAATGAGCTCTAGAAGAGCCCACGACATAACATTTCATGAAACTCCAGAAGAAGTTGAGGTACCTGAAAATAAAGAAAGTGATGAGATCTCAACAAGTTATGCCGCTTAGGAACCGTTATAAAATGACCGTCGATGATATATTTGATACAATATAGTGCACAATACTGTAAAATATTGTGAGGATCGGACCAGTAGTCCAGACACCTGAAGATGTCATGCCATTTAAATGCGAGTCATAACCTATATGACTCATTTGATTAAATCTCTATAAAGATCCCTGAAGGATTTAAAATGCCTGAAGCATATAGTTCAAAGTCTCGAGAAATGTACTCGATCAGATTATAAAGATCTTTGTACGGTTTAAATCAATCTGGGCGCATGTGATATAATCGCATCAGTGAATATTTGCTGAAAGAAAGTTACATAAATGATGTTATTTGTCCATGTATTTTTATAAAAAAAATGTCATCAGAATTTGTTACACTTGCTGTTTACGTTGATGACATAAATCTTGTTGGAACTCCAGAAGAGCTCCAAAGGCAATTGAATATCTTAAGAAAGAATTTGAGATGAAAGACCTTGGAAAAATAAAAATTTATCTTGGTCTGCAAATTAAATATTTAGCAGACGAGATCTTTATCCATCAATTTGCCTATACAGAAAGGGTCTTTAAACGCTTTTACATATACAAAGCGCACCCATTAAGTACATCAATGGGTATTCGATCACTTGAAGTAAATAAAGATCCGTTCCGACCTCCAGAAGAGGATGGGGAATTCCTTGGTCCTGAAATACTCTATCTCAGTGCAATTGCTATGCACTTATGTATCTTGCTAATGCTAACAAAGGTGGTGCAGATCGTATTGGTTATGCAGATACAAGATTAGAATGCAGAGACTCAAATATTTGAAACAAGGTTTTCATCAGGGGGAGTAAAATACGCGATGCACTTTTTTTTCCTTACTAAGGTTTTTTCCCACAGGGTTTTCCTTATAAGGTTTTTAATGAGGCACCTAGCAATGCATATTACTAAATATGTGCACTCTTTTTCCTTCACTAGAATTTTTTCCCACGGGGTTTTTCCTAGTAAGGTTTTAATGAGGCACACTATCTTTTAATGAACATCCAAGGGGGAATGTTATAAATATATTATATTATGGATGTTCATACTCCGTTGTAAATAAGCTTCCTGAAGAAGTTTATCCATATGGGGCTCCGCCGTAAATATGTTTATCTATTTAGTACTCTATTGGAAATAAGCCTCCTGAAGAAGCTTTTCACTTCGGTACCCGATTGTGGATAAATATTACTTCCGGTAGAAGATTATCCATACCGGGTATAATAAGCTTATCCTTTCGATACTCCGTTATGGATAAACACTACCCCCGGTAAAAGATTATCCATACCGGGTATAATGAGCTTATCCTTTCAGTACTCTGTTATGGATAAACATTACTCTTAGTATAAGATTATCCATATCTGGTATAGTAGCAGCTTACACACCAGCTTGTAGTAGTTTACACAGTAGCTTGTAGTAGCAGCTTACACAACAGCTTATAGTAGCTTACACAGCAGGTTGTAGTAGCAGCTTACACAGCAGCTTGCAGTAGCAGCTTACACAGCAGTTTCCTTTCTTCTATAAATAGAAGAGTTTTCAGTTCATTATGTACAACAGTTTGGAATTCGAATAATATATCAGTTTCTCTCTATACTTATCTTTACTTTACAGTCTTTATTTTATAACAGTTAGCAAATATTAACATATTTAGTTTGGTCTATGGTGAGGTTGGCTTTCAAATGAAAATAAGTCTTCATTGTAGTCCATTTATCTCTTTAGGGAAGTCAATATCATTTTCAGGATAAAGAAAACCCAGATATTTAACCAAATAAAGATAAAAAAATATATATTTTTAGCCGCTTCCAAAAATAATAACCGACGAAATGTATATTTTTTTCGTAAATATGTGTATTATATACAAGAAATATATATATATATATATATATATATATATATACTAGCAAATATAATTAGTTTTTGCCGAATGGCTAATTTTGTATCTGTTTACCCGTAAAAAGGTACAATTGAATTTATACGTGGTTTATAGACAAGTGAATCGATTTTGATCCAAAAATAATAGATGAGTTAGACAAAAATATAAGACTTAGCCTTGAAATTTAAATAAACTGTAGATATCTTAATCCCGGGCGCAGGGCTGCTGGAGGCAGTAAGAACAATATAAAAAAGCAAAAAGTAAAGAGTTATTGATAGAATATGGTATATGCTTGCCAGAAAATTCGTGTCCGTACAATGATGGTAGATCTCACTATTTATAGTCCATCTAGGGAACAAGGTCATAGGATCAAGCCCATCTTAAATGATAATTATGAGGGCCATTAAAGAATGTGTAAAGGTGGAGAGTGAATGCCATATTCTCTGTAACGGATCATGCACTTAATGCTATCAAATATTCTTCATTGAATGCTACCGGATGGAAGGCATATATTTTGCCTTTATGAACATATTCTCTCGGATGACAAGTGAGATCATTGCCTTCGGGTTCGACTGTCTTCTGTCTTCGGCTCCACGTGTCGCTTTCTCATACGATCATTAAATATGAACGTTATTTACCCCATACAGATAGTCCCCCTGGTAGAGATACCTTTCTTGGAGGGAAATTCTTTGACACCCTCTGAAAAATTTCTGACGGTTGATTAGACGCACGTCTCTCCATATTTAATGCCCCGAACACGCGTAATCCCACGATTCAACATCAGTTTTCCGGTTATCAAGGTAATTATGACCACGATATAGCCGCATATTTCTTTACTTATACGCATCAAACTTCTTCATTTACACTTTATAATTCTTCAAACTTTCTCGAACTCTCATTACTCAACTCGCACTTCGCCTTCAACTTTTCTTTAACCTTCTTGAGAGAAAACTTTCCTTCTTTTCTGATAAAAATTGGCCTCTTCTTCCAGAAACCTTAGTTCCTAAAAGAACAAAGGTAAAGTTGATGACTTTGCTCCTCCTACGATGAGCACCATCAACCCAAAGAGTCTTGTCACAATTAAGGACTTCGAAGAGAAATATCCTTCCGCTCACCCTCATACGTGGGCCAATAGAGTATACTCTTCTTCCATCCGTCCTTCTAGTATTCCTGCTGTGAAGGAAGACTGCCATTGCCAAGATTTAGACACTATCGCTCCTGATCTGGTGGAGCGGGTAACCTTAACCAAGAAGGGTTTTATGTATTTTTATACGTATCCCTTCACTTTGGGGCCGTTCTCTTTGAGCGAAGAGCTTTACTCCGTCATCATGGAGTTCTGCATCCGCTACCAGGTATGCCTAGGAGACGGGAGAGGAGCTAATCCTAGCTCGATTAGTGAATTTTTATTCCTCCAAGATTTTCCGGGGGGGGGGGGGGTGTTGATATCCAATTTTTCCCTCATTTATTTTTAAATGCGTACATACTTTCAAGACAATGCATGAGAATCAAATTAATATTTTTTCATAATTTCTACATTTTAAAGGATTTTTAATTAATTTATCCCTGGTATTTTTATTATATAAATAATTACTAATTGCATCACAAACGGTTTTATGTTAATTTTATTGCTTAGTTTTATTATTTTATATTTATTCTAAGCTTTAATTATTTCATGAATAGCCATGTGTACATGTTAGGGTTATAATTGCAATAACTTTGTAATAATGGCCCATGTGTGCATAATTACCTTGTTTCACAAGAAAAAAACCTTTTTGTATTTTTATAATATTAAGTAATTATTTTAAATCATTTTCATGCATAAAAATCATTTTTACCATTTAATTAACTATTTTTTAAAAATTATTTTATCAATTAATTGGGTATTTAACAAATAGCCTCTTTAATTTTGTTTAATTTCGGACCTAGCCCAAAACTACCCTTGCCCAAATACCCTGACCGATCCTAACCCGCCTAACCCTCCCTCAGATCAAATCCTGGCCGTTGATCTCAAAAGATCAATGGGCCAGGATCATTTCCCTTTTAATTAACACTAACTACCCCCTAACCCTAGTCACTTCTCTAATTACGCCGCCCACAGATCCCTTCCCTCCTCTCTTCTCTCTCAGACGCTCCCCTAACCCTACCCACCATCACCGGAAAACCCTCCGTTCCATGGGGTTTCCATTTGATTTTAGGCCCCAGCCGGCCTCTTACCTTCACTGGTTGTTCGATTTCTTCGTGATTTGAAGGAATCTCAAAGAGATTCAACTCAGAGTCGGCCTAGAATCTTCATTTATTTTTCGATGAACCTGCCTCGTGTTCATCGTTATGTTTGTGAGTATTGTTATCTTTATGTTTATGGCTTGAAACTCTGGTTCTTAACTGGATTTTTTCTCACCTCGTTCCATTCTTCGAAACCCTCATCTCTTTCTACTTGAGTCTGTTCAGATCCTTGTAGATCTGAAATGATTTTAAGTTTATCTGGTATTTTCTTTAAAAACCTTCTATTTTTGTTTATTACTAATCGATTTTAATGTTTCTCTAAAACTAGGGTTTCACTTCTTTGCGTTTCTGCAAAACTTTTCTAAAGAAGTTTGAGTGTTTGATTCCGTTACTCTTCGTTTGCTTGACTGTCTATGCTCTAAACCCTAGGGTTTCTGACTACTTCATTAGTTGTTCTGGTATTTGCCCGTTATTCCTTGTCTGTCAATTAGTAGAGACTAATTGATGTTATTTGACTATTTAGGGTTCGAAATTATATTATTCTGCTGAGATTGTTACTTTCTATGATTTTTACCTATTTTCCTTATTTGTAACTCCTAATTAGTACTACTTGCCTTAATTAGTTTATTAGCCTGATTTCTAGGTTTTGATTTATTCAAACTGACTTATAAATGACCTATGAATTATTTCTTGCCTTATTTAAACCCCAATCTGGGCTGTTAATTGATTCTCCCTATTTTAAGGGGTCTTTCCCAGATTCTTCTGTGTTAATTGATTGAGTTTAGCAGCCCCAATCAACTGGCTGATTTTATTTGTATACCTTATTTGTGAACTCTATTATTCTTTGCCTAATTTGCTTTACTCTGCTAAGTGCTATATAAACCCCATTCTGATTTCTTTCAAATACACGAACACACTCAGAAAGATATAGAAAAACACACACAAACTCTTTTTCACACACACTCTCCATTGTAATTCTTTCTGTTACATGTGTTTGCTGCACTGTCTAGCAGGCTGAAAGCCAAGGTTAGACTATTGGATTCAATTTGCCTTCACCTTCCTGTTTGCTATCTCTTAACTGGTATGCCCCTATTTCTCTTATCATAATCTCTTCTATTTGCTATGTGTCTCAGTATACTTCTGCTTTGATACTTGTCTCCTAGCCATCTCTTTCTCAAATACTATGCTTCCGTTCCTATTCTCTATGACTTATATGATTAGTTCACTCTGAACCTCAACATGTGCACGTTTATTATATGCTTCTTGTTTATTTTAACCGGTATGCTTTAGTCTTGTTACCTCTTTGTCCCATGTGGCTGTGTGGTTAGTGTTCCAATATGCTTCTGTTCTGCCCTATGTTTCGCTTAACCAGCATGACTTAAGTCTTGTCCTGTTCTATATGATAGCATGTCCCTGTTTTGCCCATGATACTGGTTTGCTTATTCTGAAACTAGCATGTATAATTCCCACTGCCCCACCCTGTTCTGTGTGGTAGTTTGATTAGTCATTTTGATTTCAGCACGTTTCTCTGTTTAATACATGTCTATATGCTCACCTAGTAATAGTTAATGGACTAAGTCAATTCCAACCATGTGAAGCCTTGTTTGACTTCATTGTGACTCTGTTTTGTCTATGATTCCAGTGTTCCTGGTGATTGTAACTACTGGAATTCATGTCTGGACTCAATCTGTTAAATGTTGTTCTGTTTGTAGTTTTTGATTTTGTGACCTGTTTCTATTCACTTCTAAAAATCCAAACTATTTTTTCCTAAAACTACCTCCTACTTTTATATACTATTTTCAACTCCTACTCTTAGATATCTAGGGTCCTGCCCCTCCAGTGTAAGTACTGCCTAGGAGTCCATGAGACTCCTCCGAACTCTGACACACTGGGGCTGGCTTTTCCAAACTTGTTTACAAAAACTATTTCTTTGAAAAGTTTTGGTGTGAGCATTGCCCGGGGTCCCTGAGGCCCTTGGGAACTTTGACACACCAGAAGCCCATTTGGTGTAATATGGACTATCGGTGTACTCCAGATCTGATTGAAGGCCTGGCTTCTAAGTTGATTTTGGTCCTGCCCAGGCTCCCTATAGTATAGTAAGCTTCATTATGTAATTCATTTGTATTGGCCTGTAATAACAATCTTTGTAAAATAGATATGGGGTACTTAGTAAAAAACTAGGAAGGGATTTTTATATCTTTGTTGGGGTTTGGGTAGGAACCATGCCCATAGGTGATTGTGATGATATTTATATGCATTAGAAACCATGTTATAGGGTTTATCTCATTAAGCTGAATTTTCATACTTTGCATCTTAGAAATCCTGCTTATAGGATCTACATGTATTTTCAACTCAGCGTGCACTAGTGACCATGTCCATAGGATCTGTCTGTTTGATTAACAAATTTTCCTGGCAATGCGCTTAAGAATTCTTCCCACATGTGATTAATAGAAATCATGCCTATAGGTTTACAACTGTAAATACCATGCCTATAAGATTTCAAAAATCAGTTTCTACACTTAGAAATCGTGCCTATAATGTTTTAAAATCAGTTTTCTGCAACTTAGATATCATGCTTATAGGGAATAAGCATAAAATCAGTCTCGACACTTAGACATCATGCCTATAGGAAGTAAGTATTCAAAAGCAGTTTCTGTATTTAGAAATCATGCCTATAGGAAATAAAGGAATCAATTTCTGCATTTAGAAAGCATGCCTATAGGATTTAAAGATAAAAATCTGCCTGTCAAAATTAGCAATTGGTTTACAGCTTAGATACCATGTCTATAAGGTTCTGCCCGACTATCACTTAGGCAATCTTGTAGGTTAATTAAATTCTGGGTCTAAAAACTATGACTGCTTGTTTGACGTATGCCCAGATTCAGAGTGTTAACCAAATCAGTAGGCAAACTGATAGGTACTCGTCTGCTTGCTTTAAGACTGCTGTATATTTTGCTTTTGTGCTCATTTAGACACCTTGCCTATAGGATCCTAAAATCATTTAAAATTGCTTGAACGGCGTGCATTTTTTTGTCTATTTGTGAAGGTTAACATGAGCCCACTTAATTGCTTCTTGTGTGACAGTCCTACTTGGCTTTTGTTTGTCGCATAGTTTTCTCCTTTTTAACAACATAGGTGAGTCTAGAACCGCCTTAATTAGAGGCCCTAAACACTTCCAGGGCCAAAGGTAAGGCACGAGTAGTGCACGCGTAAGGTACGTACTGGATGTCATTAGAATGCTTAGGTAATAATTGAAAAGGGGAGGGTAATTGGGTAGTAAAGGAAATGATGACTTGTGCGCTAATGCTATGTGTAGCACCCCAACTTGGGGACGATTACCAA
The DNA here is from genome assembly GCF_001879085.1 of Nicotiana attenuata. Classification (NCBI taxonomy): domain Eukaryota; kingdom Viridiplantae; phylum Streptophyta; class Magnoliopsida; order Solanales; family Solanaceae; genus Nicotiana; species Nicotiana attenuata. Next base: position 214,387 of record NW_017670843.1, on the reverse strand, counting down.
GTATTGCACAGAAGTGATCCTACATGCTAAAAAACCTAGGACCCCCTTTACTCCTTGTTTTAAACATAATATCTATTTGTTTAAATTGCTTTATTTGCTTATAAGACTAATTCGCTTAAATCGAGTTTGGCCGGGACCCGCCGTTGTGGACCTCGAGGGGAACCTAACACCTTCCCCTCAAGGTAATTGCGAGCCTTTACCCAATCTCTGGTAATTCAAACTAGTTCATGAGTTATTTGCTCCAGGTGACCTAACGCACCTTAATCCGTTAGGTGGCGACTCTTCAAATCTCATACCCAATTCCCAAAAGGAAAGGAGTCGTCCCAAAAATGTCGAAACCCGGACTCCGAGGAAAAAGCGGGCGCGACAGCATGGCAACTCCACTGGGGATATTTTTAGGCTTTTACCATAACAAACTTGCTTTTTGCGAATTAGTCTTGAATATGCTTTATTCTGTTAATACATGTGCACCCTTTCCCTTTCCCCCTTATTTGGATTTAATTGCCTATTTTCAAGCATTTATGATTTCCTTTATTACAGAAACAGACTTGTCTAACTGTTTTCTTTCCTAACGTGTTTCAATTATTAAATACCGCAGTTATCATTTTTAACGTGCAAATACGTGACAATATGATATTTATTGTTGCATAAATCATGCTCAACATCATATTCCACTCGTGCGTAATCAATCCTATAGCAACGCTTGATGAGTGTTTGCGCCCTTCCTATATATCACCCTTTAAATTCGGAAAGGCGTATTTGCGGTAAAACTAGTCGATCAACGGTGCAGTCGACGGTTCCGTGCCTTTCCCCCTCAAGTTGTCCACTTACCAGTCTAGACCTCTCTACAAACCTTACTCTGATTAATTGTACATGCATCATGGTCAAACCTAGCCGGGTTAATATGTTGTCCACATAATAACCCTTTAAGACAAGCCTCATCCAAAAGTCCATCGGGTTTTCCGTAATCCCAACGGATGCAACCACGATTGTGTGCATTCATTTGGAGAAAATAAGTGCCAATATGCTAATCATTGTTGTATAAATAGTCGAATCTGGAGGGGGAAAGGGCCTAACCATATTTGTTTTGCAGAAAATGAGGCACGAAGTCCCCAGGTTCGGCATGGTCCGTAACATACCACCACTGTTGCTAGATTGTGGGAGGATCTTCCATCAAGTGATAAAAATCATGTGAAAAGGGTCTTGGGAAATTTGCCTTCTTTATTGGACCTCCAGCAAAACAACATGTTAATCGAAGCTGCCACGATGTTCTAGGACAAAGAAAGAGCCGTGTTTCGCTTTGGAAACACAGAAATGACCCCTTTCTTGGAAGAAATAGGGGGATTCGCTGGGCTACCTTGGGATAGTCCTAGTTTATTGGTGCCCGAAAATCGCTCTACTAGGGGGTTTCTGAAGATGATGGGATTAAAGAAGAATGATGACTTGGAGTCCCTGAAGAATTCCTACATACCCTTCAACTTCCTCTATGAACGATACGGTCACAACAGATCTTATCGTATTTTTGATGACGAATTCTCCATCACTTCCTTGGGTTGGATCCACCGCAGGGTTTTGTGCTCATCGTCTATTTCTTGGGTATGTTAGTGTTCCCGATCCAAGGGGATAGAATCCACACCAGACTGGCCATGGTAGCCAAAACCTTGATTGATGGGATCGAAGGCCAAACATATACCATTGGCCCTATGATCATAGCAGACATATACCGGGACTTAGAGCACTGTCAGAAGGGGTATAAATACTTCGAAGGTTGTAATCTGCTGTTACAAGTTTGGTTTCTAGAGCATCTCCAAAAAGGTCAATACCGTCAAGAGCTTCCGCGAAGACCGTGGAATGAACACATAGCTTTCCATCATCCTAAGAGAATGACTTATATCCCAGACAGGTTTGCTCAACCCGAAAATGATACAGGGTGGGCGCAGTTTTTTAGCAATTTGACCGAGGATCAGGTTCAATGGATGTTCGAATGGTTCCCTACCGACGAGTTCATCATCAGATCTAGGGATGTTCCGCACTTGGTACTGATCGGGTTAAGGGGCATATACCCTTATGCTCCCATCAGAGTTATGAGACAGGCAGGCAGGAAGCAGGTCATACCGCGAATTGCTAAAATGAGTCACTACAGGGCAGATTTTCAGGATGACGACGTCCCATACAAATGCGAAGCTCAGCACATATGGCATTTGAAAATTATCGTGGAAAAGGATACCATCGAGCCAGATCAATATCATGCTGGTCATGTGTACTTTTACCCATCATGGTTAGAGGATAACATAGCAGGAAGATTCGAGCCAAGGGTTGGTCCAGGAAATAGAGTCATAGATGAAGTTTCCAAGGCACAAGTGAAGTACAACAAACTGCACAAAAGAGTTCACGAGTCCGAGGCCGAGCACATAGAGCGACACAAGACCGATATGGAACTAATTAATGAATGGAGGGAGATGGCTATTAAATCAAGCGAAAGGTTGGAATATCTGGAGTAAAGTCTGAGGGAATTGGAGGGAAAGATGAGGAAAAGAGTCCCCGATTGCTAGAACACTGAAAAAAGCGAAGGAGGACATTTAGCAAGGGCATATCTACTGCTGAACCGGCGCGAACAGGGGAATTTGATCGACGAAGTCAAGAACATCCAGCCCGGAGAAGGTCCTTCTGGGACCAAGTAGATTAGGTTTATTTGCTTTTTTCAAATGTAATAAGGCCAAGTGCCATTAGTGACTTATCTTATTTAGTGTCGTTTTAGATTCATCTATTTTTACACTAATGAAATGAGGCAATTATTGGCACTGAAATTCTCCAAATCAACGTGTCGCTAGGCCTACCTCGGGCAGAACAAGGCTCCCAAATTAGGACGTGAATTTACATTCCCGCAATATATGTTTAAATACTGCAAACATTTCAGAATCCTTACTGTCTTGTTTACCTTTTGTTTTTCTTTATTTTTATTATTCCCATCCCCTAAGGTTGGTTCACACATACAAGCATCATCAGCATATCACACCAGATCTAGGGGCCCTCCACCTCTTCCTCCTCCGAGTAATCCGAAAAATAGAGGAAAAGCTAAGATGGATGACTTGAGTGGTATACGAAAAGAAAATACTGAGAACATTGAAACTTCAGACGGTCGGAGTACTCCGGCCCAAAATGATTTGGTCCTACGATTGGAGCAGAAAATACTGGAGTTACAAGGGGAACTTGAGCAGGTCCGCAACTTGGCAAACCTCTTCCTCACTCTAAACGTCCCAGACGTTAACCAACAAAATGTTCAAAACCCAGCACCTCCTCAAAATACGCCAAACCAACGTCCACAAAATCCTCCCGCACCCCATCAATACGCCACAGCACCTCAAAATCCCAATCCTCTACCGGTACCAACTCCTCCATAACACCATTATCAATCAACTCAGTACCCCTCAAACCACTACCTATCACACTCCTCCGAACACTTCACAACCCATTCCCGACCCTCAAAACTCAACCAACGATCACCACTACACCCAAATCCATGGCACCCACCAAAGCAAACCTATATACGTGGAGACCCTACCTCACACCACTCAACCAATCTCCTATACACCAGAATCCGCCGAGAAGGACCTGCTCATCAAGAACATGGCCGAGGAATTCAAGAAGTTGACAAGTCGAGTTCAGGGTGTTGAAGGAGGTAAAGGGATAGAAGGTCTGAACTATGAGGATTTATGCATACAACCAGATGTGGAACTGTCTGAGGGTTACAAACCTCCCAAGTTCGAAATGTTTGACGGAACGGGTGATCCCAAGGTTCATCTGAGAACTTATTGTGACATGCTCGTGGGGGTCGGAAAAGATGAAAGGATTCGAATGAAGCTCTTCATCAGAAGTCTTACCAGAGATGGCCTGTCCTGGTACATAAGCCAGAACCCTAAGAAGTGGGCCAATGGGTGAGCATGGCATCAAAATTTATGGATCGATTTAGGTTTAATACGGAGAATGCACCGGATGTTTTCTATATCCAGAACCTAAAGAAGAAGCCAACTGAGACTTTCCGCGAGTATGCTACTCGGTGGAGGTCGGAAGTAGCCGAGGTCAGACCAGCATTAGACGAGGAACAGATGAACAAGTTCTTTGTCAGGGCACGTGACCCACAGTATTATGAAAGGCTAATGGTCATTGAGAATCATAAGTTCTCCGATATCATCAAACTCAGAGAAAGGATTAAAGAAGGTATTAAAAGCGGGATGGTTACAAATTTCGAGGCACTGCAGGCCACGAACAAAGCATTACAGTCAGGTGGCATATCAAAAAAGAAAGAAGTAGGGGCAGTAATGGTGGCCCAAGGCCCAAAATCTCCACTCACATACCAAACACCTCCACCTATATACCAACCCTCACCTCCCAGATATTCTCAACCCGCCACCACTTATCACACTTATAACACCCAGCCAGCCTACTATCATTCACCTCCAACTCGTCCAAATTACCAGAAACCCCGACCTAATTTTGATCGCAAACCACCCAGATAATACACCGCCATTGCTGAACCCATCGACCAGTTGTACGAAAGATTGAAAGTTGCTAGTTATGTCACCCCTATTCCTGCTGTGGCAATGGAGAATTCATCTCAATGGGTCAACCCGAACAAAACCTGTGCATATCATTCTGGTATGAAGGGACAAACCATTGACGAGTGCCGGACATTGAGAGATAAGATCCAGACATTGATTGATAATAAGGTCATACAGGTGAAGGAAGCTTCACCCAACATCCGCAACAATCCTCTTCCAGATCATAGGGGTGAAGGGATCAATGTGATAGAAACTGATGAGGAGTGGGATCCCTAGGGATCAATTGGACTTATCAAAGAGGGCGATGATCCTAAGAAGCCCGCAGTCACGCTCAATCCTATTATGGTCCAGGTACAGCCCCCAATTGAGGTTGAGGTAACCACATCAGTTCCATTTGAGGTAGAAGTGACACCACCCGCATCCACACCTGTTCCATTTGAGGTAGAAGTGGCCACACCTTTCACAGTGACAGTAGCAACCAATCCTCCTTTCAAGTCCAACGCCATACCTTGGGATTACATTGCCGAAGCTAGGCGAAAAGGAAAAGCAAAGATGGAAGAATCTGGTGTCGCACAGGGAATGACCAGAACTGGAAGGATCTATACACCCGAAAATTTGGGAGGATCAAGCAAGGAGGCTACTACCAAGAAACCTGTCATTGAAACTGGATCGGACGATCTTTGGAGGAAAGTACAGGCAAGGGAATACTCTGTCGTCGATCATTTAAACAAGACCCCCGCCCAGATATCCATCCTGTCACTATTGCAAAATTCAGAGGCGCATAAGAATGCTCTGATGAAGGTGTTGAATGAAGCTTATGTGCCCAACAATATCACCAGTGGAGAGATGGCCAACATGTAGGCAAGTACTGGAGAGTCACAAGATCACCTTCCACATGGATGAACTACCGCCTGAAGGGTAAAGTCACAACATGGCACTGCATATTACGGTACAGTTTGAAGACAAATTCATTGCCAGGGTCTTAAAAGATAGGGGTTCGAGCTTCAACATTTGTCCATTGGTTACTCTAAAAAGATTGGGCAAAGATTTCCATGAGATATGGGCAGGAAGTATGAACGTGAAAGCATTTGATGGGTCTCAAAGGGCCACGATTTGGGAGATTAACCTTTGTCTGCAGATGGGACCAACTTGGTTCGATGTTGAGTTCCAAGTACTAGACATATCAACTACATACAATCTTCTATTGGGTCGACCTTGGATACATGCCGCTGGGGCCGTGGCTTCCACGCTACACCAGGCCGTGAAGTTCGAATGGAACCATCAGGAGGTAATGATTCACGGAGATGGAAGTAACCCCATTTACACCAGTCAAACTATCCCGGTTATCGAGAATAGAAGAATGCTGGGTGGAGAATCTTACCACCACATTGAACATGTCAACGCAATTGAGAAGGACAAGTGGCGGAGTAACAAAATAGAAAGCATACTGGCATGGTCTGGGTATGAAACCGGCAAAGGGTTGGGGAAGAAACTTCAGGGCATTACTAAACCGATACAGCTGAAACGTCATGGTACAACTTTCGGGCTCGGATATCAGTACACCTGGCAAGAATATGATGATTGGTCGCCTCCATGGCGTTGTCCTTATTACCCTCTCGAGCAGCCGGTACCACACCTAAGTCAGAGTTTTCACCAGGCCGATACAATATGGGGATCCACAGAGGAAGAAGCTTTGGCTGGGCTAAGGAACCTATTTCTAGAATACGAGGATATGGATTGCAGTGCGATAGTTGAGGAGGAGGAGGAAGAAGGCCTCACCATTCAAACTGTGGAGAAGGGAGCCGTTCTCAAGAACTGGATTGCCACACCATCCCGGGCCCACCGAGTTCCTGGGTAGCTTGGCAATCAGCCTGACTTGTTTTAATAGCCATGCTAGGCATTTAAGATATTTTTAGTAGTTTTTGTTTTAAAGACACATTTTTGTTTCAAAATAATTGCTCGAGTCATCGAGCCGTACCTATTTGGGATATTTTCAAATTTAAGTAATGCATTGCTATTTATTATTCATTATTATCTTTCACATTTTTCTTCTACAACATTATTATTACTTTTCCTGATGAACCGATGACTGTGACATTTAATGAGACAACGCAATATAAGGACAATGACTCAGAAGAAGAAGATGAAATACCTGAGGAAGTTGTCAGAGAAGTTGAGAACTTTGAGAACAAACCTAAGTCCAACCTGGACGAAACCAAAGCAATCAATTTGGGAGACGCCGAAACCGTCAAGGAGACTCGCATAAGCATTCACTTATCACCGTCAGAGAAGGAAGAGTACATTCGTTTCCTGAAGGAATATGAGGATATCTTTGCATGGTCATATGATGAAATGACCGGTCTGAGTACATCCATAGTGGCTCATAAGTTGCCTACCAATCCAATGTGTCCACCGGTGAAGCAGAAACTCAGAAAGTTCAAACCAGATATGAGCCTAAAAATCAAGGAGGAAGTCACTAAGTAAATCAAAGCCAAAGTCCTCAGGGTAGTTGAGTACCCAACCTGGTTAGCCAACATTGTACCGGTTCCGAAGAAAGATGGAAAAGTCAGGGTGTGTGTTGACTATCGTGATTTAAACAGAGCAAGTCCCAAAGACGATTTCCCACTGCCAAATATACACATCTTGATCGACAATTGCACCAAGCATGAACTCCAATCCTTTGTAGATTTCTTCGTGGGTTATCACCAGATCTGGATGGACGAAGAAGATGCAGAGAAAACAGCCTTCATCACACCATGGGGAGTGTACTGCTACAAGATGATGCCATTCGGTCTAAAGAATGCTGGGGCTACTTACATGAGAGCCATGATGACCATCTTGATATGATACACAAGGAAATAGAGGTGTATATTGATGACGTCATCATCAAATTCAAGAGGGTCGCAGATCACATAACATACTTGAGAAAGTTCTTTGACAGGCTAAGGAGGTACAATCTAAAACTGAACCCCGCAAAATGTGCATTCGGGGTTCCCGCAGGAAAGCTGTTGGGATTCATCGTCAGCCGCCGAGGAATCAAGTTAGACGCATCCAAAGTTAAGGCTATCCAAGAGTTACCACCACCAAAGAGCAAAAACGACGTGATGAGCTTCCTAGGATGCCTCAACTACATCAGACGCTTCATAGCCCAGTCCACGGTAATATGTGACCCCATCTTCAAAATGTTGAGGAAAGATGCTGAAACTAGTTGGACCGAGGATTGTTAGAAGGCCTTTGACAAAATCAAGGAATACTTGTCTACACCGCCAGTCCTAGTCCTGCCAGAACCTGGAAGACCTTTGCTACTCTATCTATTCGTATTAGATGGAGCTTTCGGATGTATTTTGGGACAACATGACGAGACAGGAAGAAAGGAGCAAGCCATATACTACTTGAATAAGAAGTTCACACCTTATGAAGCACGATACTCTCTACTGGAACGCACTTGCTGTATTTTGACCTGGACAGCTCAGAAATTGAGGCATTACTTCTATGCCTATACCACGTACCTCATATCCGGGATGGACCCTCTGAAGTACATCTTTCAGAAGCCCATGCCAACCGGGAAGTTAGCTAAATGGCAGATATTGTTAAGTGAGTTCGACATCATCTACGTAACTCAGAAGGCAGTCAAAGGACAAGAATTGGCAGACCATCTTGCTGAAAATCCTGTGGGAGGAGAATACGAACCACTAAAAAGGTATTTTCCTGACGAAGAAGTGTCATTCGTAGGAGAGGACATTGCTGAAGCGCACGACGGTTGGAGAATGTTCTTCGATGGGGCTGCAAACTTCCAAGGAGTAGGCATTGGAGCAGTTTTGGTATTAGAAATAGGTCAACATTACCCGGTATCAGCAAAGCTTAGGTTTCCGTGCACCAACAATATGGCAGAATATGAGGCTTGCATTATGAGGCTCAATCTGGCCATCGATATGAATATACAGGAGTTACTGGTAATTGGTGATTCAGATCTTCTGGTACATCAGGTTCAAGGAGAGTGGGCTACGAAAAACACCAATATACTACCATACTTGTATCATGTGCAGGAATTGATGAAGAGATTCACAAAGATAGAATTCAAACATGTGCCCAGAACTCAAAATGAGTTCGCAGACGCAATGGCCACCTTGTCATCAATGATACAACATCCAAATAAGAATTTCAACGATCCCATCTCGATGAGGATTCATAATCAACCGGCTAACTGTGCTCATATTGAAGAAAAAACGAACGGAAAACCTTGGTTCCATGACATCAAAGAATATTTGGCGAAAGGAGAATATCTAGAACAGGCAAACCATACTCAGAAACGCACACTGCGTAGGCTGTCCAATCATTTCTTCCAAAGCGGAGGAATTTTGTATAGGAGGACACCTGATCTAGGACTATTAAGGTGTGTTGACGCCAAAGAAGCTTCCAAATTGCTTGAGGAAATACATGTCGGAACCTGCGGTCCACATATGAATGGTTTTGTTCTAGCCAAGAAGATACTCAGAGCTGGATATTTTTGGATGAATATGGAAATAGATTGTATCCAGTATGTCCAGAAACGCCACCAATGCCAGATACATGCAGATATGATACGAGTGCCACCAAACGAGCTCAATGCAACAAGTGCACCTTGGCCTTTTGCTGCCTGGGGAATGGATGTCATCGGTCCGATCGAGCCCACGCTTTTAACGGGCACCGGTTCATTTTAGTGGCCATCGATTACTTCACAAAATAGGTAGAGGCTACATCTTACAAAGCTGTAATCAAGAAAGTCGTCATAGATTTTGTCAAGGATCGTATTGTTTGCCGATTCGGGGTTCCCGAGACCATTATCACTGATAATGCCGCCAATCTCAACAGTGATCTAATGAAAGCCACGTGTGAGACCTTCAAAATCAAGCACAAAAACTCTACAGCATACAGGCCTCAAATGAATGGAGTTGTGGAAGCTGCCAACAAGAACATCAAGAAGATACTAAGGAAGATGGTAGAAAATCACAACCAATGGCACGAGAAGTTACCCTTTGCCCTATTGGGGTACCGTACTACAGTCTGCACATCAATTGGGCCAACTCCCTATTTATTGGTTTATGGTACCGAAGGCTGTCATTCCAGCTGAGGTAGAAATTCCTTCTTTAAGGATCATACAAGAAGCCGAACTCAGTGACGCAGAATGGATAAGGAGCCGCTATGAGCAACTAGCCCTCATAGATGGAAAAAGAATGAATGCAGTGTGTCATGGTCAGCTTTATCAGAATTGAACGTCCCAAGCTTTCAACAAAATGGTCAGACCGAGACAACTCGCACCAGGGCAGCTGGTGCTGAAGCGGATCTTCCTGCATCAGGATGAAGCTAAAGGGAAATTTTTACTCAACTGGCAAGGTCCTTACATGGTTCACCGGGTGCTAACAGGAGGAGCACTCATACTTGCAGAAATGGACGGAGAAGTTTGGCCAAAACCTATCAATTCAGATGTAGTCAAGAGATATTATGTTTAGATTGTTTACATTCATTCATCTTATGTAACTGAACTACACTTGACCTGATTCCTGGGATATGTAGGAAGCCCTGTGGGTTCGGTCATATCTTAATAAAATCTTCATTTCCCCCCAGAACCAGAAACTAGGACAGAATTGTGAGGAGGACCCTCAAAATTCCGGAGCAAGTCCAGCCGACGCCATCATATGCTAGACAGTCAGAAATCGGTTAAGTAGCTGGGTCAACATTTTGAGGATGACCCTCAAAATTCTAATGCGAGGAAGCCGCAATGTCTCTAAAAGTGTCACAGCCATTAGTTCATCTAATTTACTTGATATTATATACCATTATGTTTCTAAAATACCTCTATTTCATCAAATAAGTGCATATTTTCTCGAAAAACTTTATGTCTATGGCAGCCAGGTGTTACCTAGGACGACTCAAATAGGGCCTCCAGAGCATAGCAAAGCGGAGCAAGCAGACAAGAGCACGAACCAACCTCCCCCTTACAAAAATCATGATTTTTCTTTAGATGCAGGCACAGTGAACATAACAAGAGTATCCGCAAATATACACATATCAAAATCACTATCAATCAGGCCACCAGACGCAAATATATCTCCAGCTAAGAAATATTCTACTCCTATTTGCTACTTGTTCACTGCATAGGGCCAAGCACTGCCTTCCCTTGCAGGCTAAGCCCTGCCTCCATATTTGCATAAGGCTAAGCACTGCCTACTCTTTGCATGAGACTAAGCCCTGTCTCAACTCTTGCATGAGGCTAAGCCCTGCCTCCCCATTTGCATAAGGCTAAGCCTTGCCTTCTCGTTGCATGAGACTAAGCCCTGTCTCAAATCTTGCATGAGGCTAAGCCCTGCCTCTATATTTTCATAAGGCTAAGCATTGCCTTCTCCTTGCTTGAGACTAAGCCCTATCTCAACTCTTGCATGAGGCTAAGCCCTTCCTCCCCATTTGCATAGGGCTAAGCCTTGCCTTCTCTTGCATGAGGCTAAGCCCTGCCTCCCCATTTGCATAAGGCTAATCCTTGCCTTCTCTTTGCATGAGACTAAGCCTTGTCTCAAATCTTGCATGAGGCTAAGCCCTGCCTCCATATTTGAATAAGGCTAAGCCTTGCCTTCTCTTGCATGAGGCTAAGCCCTGCCTCCCCATTTGCATAAGGCTAAGCATTGCCTTCTCTTTGCATGAGACTAAGCCCTATCTCAAATCTTGCATGAGGCTAAGCCCTGCCTCCATGCCTACATAAGGCTAAGAATTGCCTTCTCTTTGCATGAGACTAAGCCTTGTCTCAAATCTTGCATGAGGCTAAGCCCTGCCTCCCTATTTGCATAAGGTTAAGCACTGTCTTCTCTTTCCGTGAGACTAAGCCCTGTCTCGGTTCTTGCATAAGGCTAAGCCCTGCCTCCATATTTGCATAAGGCTAAGCACTGTCTTCTCTTTGCATGAGACTAGGCCTTGTCTCAAATCTTGCATGAGACTAAGCCTTGTCTCAAATCATGCATGACACTAAGCCCTGTCTCAAATCTTGCATGAGGGTAAGCCCTGCCTCCCTATTTGCATAAGGCTAAGAACTGCCTTCTCATGGGACTAAGCATTGTCTCCCTTGCATAAGTGTTTCTCTACTCTAAACTTTGCATTATCTTCTTCTCTCGGGGCTAAGCTCTGCCCCCAAACTCTGCGCAAGGCTAAGCATTGCCTTGTTATTACCTTTGGTATCATTTCTTTGCATTTCATGGGCCGATGTATAGCCAACTTGTCCAAAGGCGTCATAGTCTGAAGGCATCATCCTCATAGCCTGAAGACACCATGTCATGCCCTGAGGATCTCTCAATACTGCACATCATTATTCAAAGGCGTCATGGTTTAGAGGCACAATTTTCATGGCCCGAGAACATCATTTCATGGCCTGCGAATCTCTTATCTCATGATTCATGGCCCGGGACGTCATGGTCTAAGGACGTCATCTTCATTGTCCAAAGACAACCTTCATGGTCCAAAGGGAATTTGCATCATGTTTAATTCTCGCAATAATCTATATACTCGCATGCACCGTATTTTAAGTTTTGCAGGTAACCCAGGAAGTAACCGTTCTTCAAACAGGAGCAACCTTCGCTCCGGTTTCCGCTCATACCACTTACACTCTGCCATTTAACCGATTCCCATCAATCACCCGCCTTTACTTTGTGACCGTTCAGATATCTACCCTATGATACATTTGTTACACTTTAGACTCATATTCATAACTCAGCATAAACCCATCTGATACTATCTTCCCCAAAAAGGAACCTTTCCGAAACATACTACCATTTCTATAACAATTCCATCGGCTTCATTCACCGTTGGGTCCAGAAATACATGGCCTGATTCCTGTAAAACCAGGGACATGTAGGCAGCTTAGAGACCAGGGTGCGGCTTCTGTTTTTCAAAACACCACATTCGGTCAAAATTGGTCATCATTTCTTTACCCGACAACTCTTTCATTCTTCCCAGGTAAAGAGATGCAGTTGTTGATACCCAATTTTTCCCTCATATATTTTTAAATGCATGCATACTTTCAAGACAATTCATGAGCATCAATTAATATTTTTCCATAATTTCTGCATTTTTAAAGGATTTTAATTAATTTATCCCTGGTATTTTTATTATATAAATAATTACTAATTGCATCACAAACGAATTTATGATAATTTTATTGCTTAATTTTATTATTTTATATTTATACTAAGCTTTAATTATTTCATGAATAGCCATATGTACATTTAGGGTTATAATTGCAATAACTTTGCAATAATGGCCCATGTGTGTATAATTACCTTGTTTCACAAACAAATAACCTTTTTTGTATTTTTATAATATTAAGTAATTATTTTAAATCATTTTCATTCATAAAAATCATTTTTTATCATTTAATTAACTATTTTTCACAAATTATTTTATAAATTAATTGGTATTTAACAAATAGCCGCTTTAATTTTGTTTAATTTCGGACCTAGCCCAAATACTCTGACCCAATTCCTAACCCGCCTAACACCCCCCCACCAGATCAAATCCTGGCCGTTGATCTCAAAAGATCAACGGTCCAGGATCATTTCCTTTTTTAATTAACACCAACTACCCCTATCCCTAGTCACTTCTCTAATTCTGCCGCCCTCAGATCCCTTCCCTCCTCTCTTCTCTCTCAGTCGCTCCCCTAACCCTAGCCGCCATCACCGGAAAACCCTCTGTTCCATGGGGTTTCCCTTTGATTTTAGGCCCCAGCCGGCCTCTTACCTTCATTGGTTGTTCGATTTCTTCGTGGTTTGAAGGAATCTCAAAGAGATTCAACTCAGAGTCGACCTAGACTCTTCATTGTTTTCGATGAACCTGCCTCGTGTTCATCGCTATGTTTGTGAGTATTGTTATCTTTATGTTTATGGCTTGAAACTCTGTTTCTTGACTGGATTTTTTCTCACCTCGTTCCATTCTTCGAAACCCTCATCTCTTTCTACTGGAGTATGTTCAGATCCTTGTAGATCTAAAATGATTTTAAGTTTATCTGGTATTTTCTTTAAAAGCCTTCTGTTTTTCCTTATTACTAATCGATTTTAATGTTTCTCTAAAACTAGGGTTTCACTTCTTTGCATTTCTGCAAAACTTTTCTAAAGAAAATTGAGTGTTTGATTCCGTTACTCTTCGTTTGCTTGACTGTCTATGTTCTAAACCCTAGGGTTTCTGACTAGTTCATTAGTTGTTCTGGTATTTGCCCGTTATTCCTTGTCTGTCAATTAGTAGAGACTAATTGATGTTATTTGACTATTTAGGGTTCGAAATTATATCATTCTGCTGAGATTGTTACTTTATGTGATTTTTACCTATTTTCCTTATTTGTGACTTCTATTTGGTACTACTTGCCTTGATTAGTTTATTAGCCTGATTTCTAGGTTTTGATTTATTCAAACTGATTTATAAATGGCCTATGACTTATTTCTTGCCTTATTTAAACCCCAATCTGGGCTACTAATGATTCTCCCTATTTTAAGGGGTCTTTCCCGGATTCTTCTGTGTTAATTGATTGAGTTTAGCAGCCCCAATCAACTGGCTGATTTTATTTGTATACCTTATTTGTGAACTATATTATTCTTTGCCTTATTTGTTTTACTATGCTAAATGCTATATAAACCCCATTCTAATTTCTTTCAAACACACGAACACACTCAGAAAGATACAGAAACACACACACAAACTCTTATTCACACACACTCTCCATTGTAACTCTTTCTGTTACATGTGTTTGCTGCACTGTCTAGCCGGCTGAAAGCCAAGGTTAGACTATTGGATTCAGTATACTTCTGCTTTGATACTTGTCTCCTAGCCATCTCCTTCTCAACTACTATGCTTCAGCTCCTATTCTCTATCACTTATATGATTAGTTCGCTCTGAACCTCAACATGTGCACGTTTATTATATGCTTCTTGTTTATTTTAACCAGTATGCTTTAGTCCTATTACCTCTTTGTCCCACGTGGCTGTGTGGTTAGTGTTCCAACATGCTTCTGTTCTGCCTTATGTTTCTCTTAACCAGCATGACTTAAGTCCTGCCTGTTCTATATGATAGCATGTCCCTGTTTTGCCCATGATACTGGTTTACTCATTCCGAAACTAGCAAGTATAATTCCCACTGCCCCACCCTATTCTATAGGGTAGTTTGATTAGTCATTTTGATTTCAACACGTTTCTCTGTTTAATACATGTCTATATGCTCACCTAGTAATAGTTAATGGACTAAGTCAATTCCAACCATGTGAAGCCTTGTTTGACTTCATTGTGACTGTTTTGTCTATGATTCCAGTGTTCCTGGTGATTGTAACTATTGGAATTCATGTGTGGACTCAATATGTTAAATGTGGTTCTGTTTGTAGTTTTTGATCTTGTGACCTATTATATTCACTTCTAAAAATCCAAACTATGCTTTCCTAAAACTACCTCCTACTTTTATATACTATTTTCAACTCCTACTCTTAGATATCTAGGGTCCTGCCCCTCCAGTGTGAGCACTGCCTAGGAGTCCATGAGACTCCTCCGAACTCTGACACACTAGGGATGGATTTTTCAAACTTGTTTACAAAAACTATTTCTTTGAAAAGTTCTGGTGTGAGCATTGCCCGGGGTCCCTTAGGCCCTTGGGAACTTTGACACACCATAATCCCATTTGGTGTAATATGGACTATTGGTGTACTCCAGATCTGATTGAAGGCCTGACTTCCAGGTTGATTTTGGGTCTGCCAAGGCTCCCTATAGTATAGTAATTTTCATTATGTAATTCATTTGTATTGGCCTGTAATAACAATCTTTGTAAAACAGATATGGGTACTTAGTAAAAAACTGCGAAGGGATATTAAAATCTTTGTTGGGGTTCGGGTAGGAACCACGCCCATAGGTGATTGTGATGATATTTATATGCATTAGAAACCATGTTATAGGGTTTATCTCATTATGCTAAATTTTCATACTTTGAATCTTAGAAATCCTGCTTATAGGATCTACATGTATTTTCAACTCAGCGTGCACTAGTGACCTTGTCCATAGGATATGTCTGTTTGATTAACAAATTTTCCTAGCAATGTGCTTCAGAATTCTGCCCACATGTGATTAATAGAAATCATGCCTATAGGTTTACAACAGTAGATACCATGCCTATAAGATTTCAAAAATCAGTTTTTGCACTTAGAAATCCTGCCTATAACGTTTTAAAATCAATTTTCTGCAACTTGGATATCATGCGTATAGGGAATAAGCAAAAAATTAGTCTCGACACTTAGACATCATTCCTATAGGAAGTAAGTGTTCAAAATGAGTTTCTTCATTTAGAAATCATGCCTATAGGAAATAAAGGAATCAGTTTCTGCATTTAGAAAGCATGCCTATAGGATTTAAAGATAAAAATCTGCCTGTCAAAATCAACAATTGGTTTACAGCTTAGATACCATGTCTATAGGGTTCTGCCCGACTATCACTTAGGCAAGCTTGTATGTTAATTAAATTCTGGGTATAAAAACTATGACTGCTTGTTTGACGTATGCCCAGATTCATAGTGTTAACCAAATCAGTAGGCAAACTGATAGGTACTCTTCTGCTCGCTTTAAGACTGCTGTATATTCTGTTTTTGTGCTCATTTAGACACCCTGCCTATAGGATCCTAAAATCATTTAAAATTGCATGAACGGCGTGCATTTGTTTGTCTATTTTTGGAGGCTAACATGAGCCCACTTAACTGCTCCTTGTGTGACAGTCCTACTAGACTTTTGTTTGTCGCTTAGTTTTCTCCTTTTAAACAACATAGGTGAGTCTAGAACCGCCTTAAATAGAGGCCCTAAACACCTCCAGGGCCAGAGGTAAGGGACGGGTAGTGCACTAGTAAGGTACGTACTAGATGTCATTAAAACGCTTAGGTAATAATTGAAAAGGGGAGGGTAATTGGGTAGTAAAGGAAATGATGACCTGTGCGATAATGCTATGTGTAGCACCCCAACTTGGGGACGATTACTAAGTATTGCATAGAAGTGATCCTATAGGCTAAAAAACCTAGGACCCCCTTTTCTCCTTGTTTCAAACGTAATATCTATTTGTTTAAATTACTTTATTTGCTTATAAGACTAATTCGCTTAAATCAAGTTTGGCCGGGACCCACCGTTGTGGACCTCGAGGGGTGCCTAACACCTTCCCCTCAAGGTAATTTCGAGACCTTACCCAATCTCTGGTAATGTGAACTAGTTCATGAGTTATTTGCTCCAGGTTCCCTAACGCACCTTAATCTGTTAGGCGGCGACTCTTCAAATCTCATACCCAATTCCCAAAAGGAAAGGAGTTGTCCCAAAAATGTCGAAACCCAGACTCCGCGAGGAAAAAGGGGGCGCGACAGGGGGGATGACAAATTTCAGCAAGCGTGGCCACCATGCTCTGCTTTCTAGCATGGATGATGACAATGACCGTGGGTGGATGGAATGGTTCATTGCAGTCGTCACCAGTGACATCATTCCGGCCACGGCTTCATCCTTTCTAGAATTGTGGAACTGCACTCGTAAGTTAACCATTTGTTTTTTCTTTCACTAAAGATCGTCCTATATCGTTATTTACCCTTATTTATTCGCTCATTTCAGCAACTCGGTGGATACCACCTAGGGTTGAAACCAGTAGGTCAAAAAGTTTTTAGACGTTACTACGCCCAAAACCTGTACGTGGAAAAGACTGGCCCTTATATACGGGTGGAAGGCAAAAAATCATGGTAAATCGAACTCATCTTGTTTTTACTCTTCGTATAAGGAAGTTTGGTTAAGCTTCCTCTTCGGTTGAATTCAGGTCTACCCCAAGGCTCAGTTGTCGTCGCCGAGGAGGACGTTTTGGCTAATCCTGCTGATGCGGAAAGGCTGCTGCAGGAGGTGTTAACCCGAATAGGTGTATCCGGACCTGCTTCTGGTACAAGTGCTTCTTCTCGGAGTCCCTGGCCGCAGAACAAGCAACAAAAAAGGAGACATTCATCCGCGACCGGGAGAATAAATAAAAAGGCAAAGAGCGCCGAGCCCGAACAATCCTCGGATGTTGTGGAGGTGAGCGTCGCGCCCGAGCCAATCCCAGACACCATGGTGATCAATGATGATAGAGAAGCCAGTGATGATGGGGCTTCTATACATAGAGGACGACGACCTTCATCAGCTCAACAGAATGCTCAATCTTTTGAGTTAGCTACACCAACCGAGGATGATGCCTCGACACTCTGAGGGGAGTTTGATGTGGTGGAAGATGCCAACTCACGCTTCCGAGTCCCAACTAGTGGGCTCGGTACTATAAGGCTAAGTACCAGTCCTCTTCCGTCTTTGGTTGACGAGCGACCAACAACCAGAACTGCACCTGCCGCATCTGCTTCTCACCCTACAACGCCATCTGCTTCATCTCCTTATTCCCCAACTCTGCCTTCGCTACTAACAACTGCTACATCATCTCTGCTGGCCGCAGCTGCCCGAGTGGAGGATGTCCCTCTTCCTCAGTCCCCAGTTCACGGGAACCTAGGGCTAAATTATGCTGCCCCCTCAGAAGATCCCCTAAGGAGGAGGAGCGTCACCCTCTCGGTTTCCACCAGATGTAGTCTGTTGTCCCAGCCGGTGGAACTTGCTAACTATCGGAAGCCCTTGACTTTAGAGAAAGATAGGGAAAAAATACAAACTCTCTCGGGAGAGTTTTGTTGAACAATGCCATGCACAACGCAGCAGCGGTATAGTCTTTGTTTTCTCTGTTGTTTCTTCTATTTGTGTTATGGAACAGTTTTGAATTTCCATTCTTGTTTTGCAGGCCAACTTCATTGCTTCTGAGGACCTTCAAAGGCTGATTCATGATAAGGAGGAACTTACCTTCGCGCCGGATAAACTTTTGGCCGAGCGAGTTCAAACTGCTGCTCGCCTCTCAGAACTGCAAGCTCGAGCTACTGAGGTCGTTGAGTTGGAGGCTAGGTTGCAGCAAAGCAAGCAAGAAATAGTGACCCTTAGCCAAGAGGTCGCCCCGTTGAGGGCTCAATTTGAATAAGCTAGGGCCAAATGGTTGAAGTCCATAATGACGTTCTTGCTGCATTCGATCGTAAGGCTGCCTCCGCTGAAAGATTGAATAATTTGGAGGCGGCCTTAAACTCCAAAGTTGAAGAGCTTGTTGTTGCCAAAGAAAAGTATGTCCGGTTGGAGGAGAAGCATAAGAAGATCATAGAGCATAATAAAATTTACGACGCTACTGTCCATGATTTTGATATCAGCCTTCAATCCATGAGATCCGCAGAGAAAACACTTTCTGCTGAGGTTGGCCAGCTTAAAGAAGAACTTCAGCACCGAGCAGCTTCCATCGATGTTGAAAAAATATATGCTATGTACAGCATGAGGAGAAAGACCTTGGAAGAGGCCAAAGCGGGTGTCATTGACTTTGATGCCGAAATCGCTAAGGCCCGTGAGCTGAAGTTAGCTGCAAAAAGGGGTCTTTCCGCCCGACCTGATGCTACCGATTCTTCTGGTTCTGACTTCTTGGGAACTGAAGAAGAACGGGAAGGTGATGATGCTGAAGGCCAAAATGACGAAGGCCAAAATATCTAATAGACGACGGATCCACCCACTTCTCTTGGGGCGTAGATGTTTCTCTTCCTCGGCTATCTTGAGATGTAGTAGCTTTGGTTTCTTTTTCAAATTTTTATACTTGTGCTTTTTGGCACATTTATTGTAAATAGAGACGCTTTTTGTTTTAGTATACATTTTTCTCTTTGTGTCCTTTTGTTTAAATATTTTCGCAAGTTTGCTCTTTGCGTCTAATTGTACAAGGCTTCGGGTGTATTTTCTCCCGAAAGCATTTGGATTTGGACATAAGTTCTTCCAAAATCAACCCTTTAACGTGAGGATTTTCATAAGAGAGTGCCCTCTTATGTTTACGTTGCTCTTGAAGAGGACATCTCTTGTTCATTACGGCACTAGCATTTGAAGTACTTGTTTAACTTTCAAATGATAAAATTAATTCATCGTTCAAACAAGAAACAAGTTAAAAACAAAAGGAATTTACTTATTCCTTCCATTTTCTAAAGTACATATGCATTCGTTGTGCTAAAAAGAAATTGCCATTTCTTGTGGCTAACTTGTACAACTTGTTTCTACGGGGCTGGTCGCGTAGTCCCCGGTCCCAATGATACAATTATTTTTTCGGGTTTCGTATTCCGGTCGAAGTGGCAATCATTGTTGCCGTATCCTCATATCATTCACCCTAGTGTTCGAATGCGAAGAATGTGAATTTGAACACTGGAAGTTTTACACCTTCGAGGATTCCACTAATGTATTGCTAAATAATCTTCAGTTCGATTAAAAACTTCACTTCCCCTTAGAAATTTATGCTATCGAGCCAAAGATTATCTAACAATCTCCCAGTGTCTTGCATTTGTGAACGGTCGGGTAATCTCGGTTCGACAGCAAACTTAACTTCCCGGTAGGAACTTTTCTATCGAGCAAAAGACTATCTAATCGCTTCGTAGTGGTTCTTTGCTTGTTTGCCTTGTCATTTAAAGGTCTTATTGCTGAAGCCTCCTTCGTTGTATTCTTTCCATTACTGCCTCGTTGAAATCCAATTAGGATAAAAACTGGACGAAGGGAAAAAAAGAGCAGCACGTACTTTCAGTACAAGTGATGTTCATTAGCAATCGTATCTCTTGAGGTGTGCCACGTTCCAGTTGCTTGGCAACTTTTCTCCATCTTGATTCTCTAACTCGTATGACCCTTTCCTGGTGACAGCTGAAATCCGGCAGGGGCCTTCCCATGTTGGGCCTAGCTTTCCCGCATTGAGTTCTCGGGTGTTTTGAGTTTCTTTTCTTAAAACCAAGTCTCCTACTTTGAAATAACGGAGGTTGGCTCTTCGATTGTAATATCTCTCTATTCTCTATTTTTGGGCTGCCATCCATATATGCGCCAAGTCCCTGTGCTCATCGGGCAACTCTAAATTGACTAACATTGCTTCATTGTTCCCTTCTTCGTTTGCCCCGAAATACCTCAGGGTAGATTCCCCTACTTCCACTGGGATCAGGGCTTCTGCCCCGTACACAAGAGGGAAAGGAGTCTCCCCCATGCTTGATTCGGCCGTTGTTCGGTATGCCCATAGTACACCTGGCATCTTTTCGGGCCATTTACCTTTAGCTGCTTCCAATCTCTTTTTGACATTTCGTATGATCACCTTGTTCGTTGATTCTACTTGGATGTTCGCAACTACAATGATAGGATGATGATGTGATCCTCTTAATTTTCAAGTCTTCGAGGAACTTTGTGACCTTTACGCCTATAAATTGTGGCCCGTTGTCGCAGGCTATCTCTTCTAGTATCCCAAATCTGCAAATTATGTTCTCCCATAAGTAATCTACCACTTCAAGTTCGCCGATCTTCTGATAAGGACCTTCTTCAACCCACTTAGAAATAGTCAGTCAAAATCAAAAGAAATCTTACCTTGTTGGGGGCCGGTGGCAATGGTCCAGCGATATCCATTCCCCACTTCATGAACTACCATGGTGACAAAACTGAATGCAATGGTTCTGCTGGTCGATGTACCAATGGTGTGTAGCATTGACATTTATCATATTTTTGGACATAAGCTTTGGCGTCTTTTTCCATCTGGGGCCAATAGTATCCTGCCCAAATAAATTTAATACTAAGGAATCTCCGCCTAGTGATTTTTGCAGATCCCTTCGTGGACTTCTCGACGCATAACATAATTAGCTTTGGAGGCTCCCAAACATCGGGCCAACGGTCCTTGGAAGGATCTTCTGTACAATTGACCCCCTTTGAAGTTGTATTGAGCTGCTTTAGTGCCCGAGATGCCTTAGGATCTTCAGGCAACTTCCCGTGCTCGAGATAATCAATAATCTCGTTTCTCTAGCCCCAGACCAAATTAGTTGCGTTTACCTCGTAATAGCTATCTTCTTCCAGTACCGAGTTCATAAGATGTACGACTGTACCGAAGTCCGATTGATTCATCTCCGTGGATGATCCGAGGTTAGCTAGTGCATCCGCTTCTGTATTTTCTTCCCTCGGGATATGCATAATTGACCACTCCCAGAACCGAGCGAGCATAGTCTGGACCTTTATTACGTCTTGTTGAATGCATTCCTCTTTGGCTTCGAAGATCCCGTAGACCTATTTATCACCAACTGGGAGTCGCATTTGATTTCTATGACCTCGGAGTCCAGTCCCCGGGCCAATTCGATCTCTGCAATCAAAGCACCATACTCCGCTTCATTGTTAGTCAGAGGAAGAGTTCTTATGGCCTGCCTTAGGGTTTCTCCTGAAGGCGTGGTTAATACTATGCCAAGCCCGGACCCTTTTCACGTTAGAAGCTCCGTCCGTGAATAGGATCAAAACTCCTGATGTCGACTCGACACCATTACTGCTTCTTTGGTAGCCAAAGGTAAAAGTCTTGTACTGAAGTCGTCCACAAGTCGGCCAAGACTTGAGACTTAATCACAGTAATAGGCTTATATTCTATGTCAAATTCACTCATTTTGACGGCCCACTTGGACAGCCTACCCGAATGTTCGGGTTTATGAAGTATATTCCACAGGGGGGAAAGTGGTCACCACAGTTATCGGATGATATTGGAAATAGGGCCTAAGCTTTCGAGCGGTGACTACGAGAGTAGGACCAATTTTTCCAGATGTTAATTTTTTTCGGATTAACTTCGATTCCTCTTTGTGACAACAGAAATCCCAGGAACTTACCGGAGCTGACCCCAAATGCACACTTCTCAGGGTTAAGCTTTATATTATGCTTCCTTAAGATGTCAAAAGTTTTTTATAAGTGTTTAAGATGGTCACCTGCATTCAAAGACTTAACAAGCATATCGTCTATGTAAACTTCTATGGTTTTCCCTATTTTTTTCGAACATTTTGTTCACGAGACGTTGATAAGTGGCTCCGGCGTTCTTTAGCCTGAAAGGCAACACGTTGTAACAATATGTGCCAAAGTTAGTTATAAACCAAGTTTTTTTGTTGACCCTCTGGTTTCATCTTGATTTGGTTGTACCCCGAGTAGGCATCGATGAAACTCATTAACTCGTTCCCAGCCGTCGCATCAATCATTTGATCAATATTTTACAATGCGAACGAGTATTTTGGGCACGCCTTATATAAGTCCTTATAGTGTACGCACATGTGAAATTTATTATTCTTCTTTGGAACTACTACTACGTTAGCTAGCCAGTCAGGATACTTTATCTCTCGGATTGCACCGATATCAAGCAAGCGAGTTACCTCTTCTTTGACAAATTTGTTTCTGACCTTGGCAATAGGACGTTTTTTGTGTCTTACCGGAGCACTGCTGGGGTCCAAGCTTAGCTTGTGCACGACCACTTCTTGTGGGATACCTGTCATATCCGAATGTGACCATGCGAGATAATCGACGTTAAATTTAAGAAATCCAATAAATCCATACCTGAGCTCGGGATGCAATCCTATCCCTAAGTGGAACTTCCTCTCCAAAATTTTTTCGAACAATGCGGCTTGTTCAAGCTCTTCTGCTGTGGATTTTGTAGCATCCATCTCTTCTTGTACCTGGTAGGATTCTGACAACTCCTCCCCCTGGTTGACTTTGCTAGACTCGGGAGCAAGCGTCAGTACCTGTAATTGCTATACCGGATGTTTCTTACCTTTGCTACTGGAAACTGATAGTGCATTCATCTCCCTTGCTGCCGGTTGATCACCTCTTGTTTGTTTAACTCCTTCGGGAGTTGGGCATTTTAGCAACTGATGATATGTCGATGGCACAACCTTCATATCCTGCAACCAAATCACCGTCCACCACCTAGAAAATGGTCGTTTTCATCACCCCCTCGGCATTCGTGGGTAGCAGGATCTCTCCTGGGGTTGTCACGGTTGCTAGGCTGAACCCGACGAGGAGTTTCGTGGCTGGAATGATGCTTTTAGTGAGCTTGGCTTGCTCCAACACCCTCCATTGTATGATGTTGGCCGAACTTCCTAGGTCCACCAGAGCACGTTTAATTTTAAAATCTAAGACATTTAAAGAAATTACCAACGTATCGTTGTGCGGTAGAAGCAATCCCTTTGCATCTTCCTCCGTGAAAGTAATATTATCTTCAGGGACTTCGCGGAGTCTCTTGCTGTGGGTCACTAACACCTTCGTATTTTTTGGTGCCGAGAATGTAACCCCGTTAATTTTGTTACACCCGAAAATCATGTTGAACGTCAAGCGCGGGGGATCTTTTCCTGCTTTTGAAGGTTCTGCATTATAACGATTGCGACCGTAGTTGGTTTTAGCATGATCACTTAAAAATTCCCTGAGATTGGCCAGTTTTCAGTAATGCCGCCACCTCTTCGCACAGATGTCGGCAGTCCCCAATTCGGTGACCATTTGTCCCGTGGTATTCACACCACAAATTAGGATCCCTTTGGGTGGGATCGGATCTCATTGGCTTCGGGAATCGTGCTTCTTTAATGTTTCTCATAGCCGACACTAGCTCCACTACGCTGACGTTGAAGTTGTATTCAAAAAGCCTGGGGTAGAAAGAATCTTAAGAGACTGACGTTTTCTTGTTCTGCAACGACCTATTATTTTGGCCGCGATCAGGTCCCTTGTGGGATTTAATTAATTCTTCACATTTTCTCTTCTTTTTTTCTCATTTTGCATAAACGGATTCATATTTTATAGTTGACATATTTAAATTGAATAAATTCTAATAATAACTAAAACAAGAATATATACTTATGAAGTACAAATATCAATAATGACAAATTTTCAATAAAAAAAATATAATATTAAGTTAGAACAATAAAACCTAGCTCAAGAATTTGATAAGTTGATATAAAGATATCGAAATAGTGTTGCGCTGCTTCAAAATAACCATTGCTTTTGCCTAATAGCCTTATTGCAATGCTTGGAATTTTGAAGAAGACACCAAAAAGCAAACTTTGATCTTTTGTGGGCACATAACCACAAGTTTTCTAGAATGGAATAGTCCATAAGAAGAGAATAAGAATAAGTGAAAGAGAAAATGAAAAAGATAAATATAGGAATAGTCATGTAAGCCTAAGTTAATTGTTACTAGGATATAATTAAGGTAAGAAATTAGGTACCCACGTATGGAAGGAAACTAGAACTACCTAAAGATTTATTCCATTTCCTAATCAATGCAACGGTCCCCACATAAAAGTAAAAAGTTATTGAACTTTCTTCCAAAAATTTCACTTCCAATACTATATGTAGATTTTTTTAATAATATATGGCATACTTCTTTAGAAAAAAAGTGGCTTTTTGGGGCCCCAAGCCATTGTTTTAGTTACCTTTTAGTTCAGTCGTCCCTGGAAGCTACTTTTTTCTGCTTATCCAAAACTGATTTTGCTTCTCCTCAAAAGCACATTTTTTTCTTCCAAAAACTTGGCCAAACACTTCAACTTTGAAAAAAAAAATACTTTTTTTTTCAAAAAAAAAAAGAGTACTTCTAGGATTGGAGAAGCTTGGCCAAACAGACTATAAATTTAAGTAAGTGAGAAGGTAGTAGTTTGAGTTATAAGACTCTTACCATCTAGCACGCTAAGCCTTTTTCACAAAACCATTCTCTCGTGGCAAAAAAAGGTTTTCCAAACTCATGAACTTGCCTTATGTGATAGTGGTTCCATTTTTCCATTCCACCAAAGAGCCGTAAATTTATTTAAATATGGCTTAACACACCTTGTCTTCGAATAAATAGGAGTGAAATCCAAAGAACAAGAATTTCTATGCCGCATGCTTCTTCCCTTTGCTACTGGAAATTGATAGTGCATTCATCTCCCTTGCTGCCGGTTAATCACCTCTTATTTGTTTAACTCCTTCGCAAGTTGGGAATTTGAGCAACTGATGATATGTCGATGGCACAACCTTCATATCCTGCAACCAAATCACCGTCCACCACCTCGAAAATGGTCGTTTTCATCACCCCCTCGGCATTCGTGGGCAGCAGGATCTCTCCTGGGGTTTTCACGCTTGCTAGGCTGAACCTGACGAGGAGTTTCGTGGCTGGAATGATGCTTCCGGTGAGCTTGGCTTGCTCCAACACCCTCCATTGTATGATGTTGGCTGAACTTCTTGGGTCTACCAGAACACATTTAATTTTAAAATCTAAAACATTTAAAGAAATTACCAACGTATCGTTGTGTGGTAGCAGCAATCCCTTTGCGTCTTCCTCCGTGAAAGTAATATTGTCTTCAGGGACTTCCCGGAGTCTCTTGCTGTGGGTCACTAACACCTTCGTATTTTGTTCCCCCGAAAATTATGTTGATCGCCAAGCGCGGGGGATCTTTTCCTGCTTTTGAAGGTTTTGCATTATCGCGATTGCGACCGTAGTTGTTTTTAGCCTGATCACTTCAAAATTCCCTGAGATTGGCCATTTTTCAGCAATGCCGCCATCTCTTCGCCGAGATGTCGGCAGTCCCCAGTCCGGTGACTGTTTGTCCCGTGGTTTTCACATCACAAATTAGGATCCCTTTGGGTGGGATCAAATCTCATTTGCTTCGGGAATCGTGCTTCTTTAATGTTTCTCATAGCCGACACCAGCTCCACTACGCTGACGTTGAAGTTGTATTCAGAAAGCCTGGGGTAGAAAGAATCTTGAGAGCCTGACATTTTCTTGTTCTGCAACGAGCTATTATTTTGGCCGCGATCAACTCCCTTTTGGGATTTATTTAATTTTTCACATTTTCTCTTCTTTTTTTCTCATTTTGCATAATCGAATTCATATTTTCTTGTTGACATATTTAAATTGAATAAATTGCAATAATAACTAAAACAAGAATATATATTTATGAAGCAAAAATATCAATAATGACAAATTTTCAATTAAAATATATAATATAAAGTTAGAACATTAAAACCTAGCTCAAGAATTTGATAAGTTGATATAAAGATATCGAAATAGTGTTGCACTGCTTCAAAATAATAATTGCTTTTGCCTAATAGCCTTATTGCAATGCTTGAAATTTTGAAGAAGACACCAAAAAGCAAACTTTGATCTTTTGTGAGCACATAACCATAAGTTTTCTAGAATGGAATAGTCCATAAGAAGAGAATAAGAATAAGTGAAAGAGAAAATGAAAAAGATAAATATAGGAATAGTCATGTAGGCCTATGTTAATTGTTACTAGGATATAATTGAGGTAAGAAATTAGGTACCCACGTAAGGAAGGAAACAAGAGTTACCTAAAGATTTATTCCATTTTCCAATCAATGCAATGGTCCCCTTATTAAAGTAAAAAGTTATTAAACATTCTTCCAAAAAATTCACTTCCAATACTATATGTAGATTTTTTTAATAATATATAACGTACTTCTTTAGAAAAAAGTGGCTTTTTGGGGCCCCGAGCCATTGCTTTAGTTGCCTTATAGTTCAGTTGTCCTTGAAAGCTACTTTTTTCTGCTTATCCAAAACTGATTTTGCTTCTCCTCAAAAGCACATTTTTTTTCTTCCAAAAACTTGGCCAAACACTTCAACTTTGAAAAAAAATACTTTTTTTTTTCAAAAAAAAAGAGTACTTCTAGGATTGGAGAAGCTTGGCCAAATAGACTATAAATTTAAGTAAGTGATAAGATAGTAGTTTGAGTTATAAGACTCTTACTTTCTAGCACGCTAAGCCTTTTTCAGAAAACCATTCTCTCGTGGGCAAAAAAAGGTTTTCCAAACTCATGAACTTGCCTTATGTGATAGTGGTTCTGTTTTTCCATTCCACCAAAGAGACATAAATTAATTAAATATGGCTTAACACACCTTGTCTTCAATTAAATAGGAGCGAAATCCAAAAAACAAGAATTGCTATGCCGCATGCTTCTTCCCTTTGCTACTGGAAATTGATAGTGCATTCATCTCCCTTGCTGCCGGTTGATCACCTCTTATTTGTTTAACTCCTTCGGGAGTTGGGAATTTGAGAAACTTATGATATGTCGATGGCACAACCTTCATATCCTGCAACCAAATCACCCTCCATCACCTCAAAAATGGTCGTTTTCATCACCCTCTCGGCATTCATGGGCAGCAGGATCTCTCCTGGGGTTTTCACGCTTGCTAGGCTGAACCTGACGAGAAGTTTCGTGGCTGGAATGATACTTCCAGTGAGCTTGGCTTGCTCCAACACCCTCCATTGTATGAAGTTGGCCGAACTTCCTAGGTCCACTTGAACACGTTTAATTTTAAAATCTAAGATATTTAACGAAACTACCAACGTATCGTTGTGCGGTAGCAGCAATCCATTTGTGTCTTCCTCCATCAAAGTAATATTGTCTTCAGCGACTTCCTAGAGTCTCTTGCTGTGGGTCACTAACACCTCCGTATTTTTTGGTGCCGAGAATGTAACCCCGTTAATTTTGTTCCCCCAGAAAATCATGTTAATCGTCAAGCGCGGGGGATCTTTTCTTGTTTTTAAAGGTTCTGCATTATCGCGATTGCGACCGTAGTTGTTTTTAGCCCGATCACTTAAAACTTCTGAAAGATTGGCCATTTTTCAGCAATGCCGCCACCTCTTCGCAGAGATGTCGGCAGTCCCCAGTCTGGTGACCGTTTGTCCCGTGGTATTCACACCACAAATTAGAATCTCTTTGGGTGGGATCGGATCTCATTGGCTTTGGAAATCATGCTTCTTTAATGTTTCTCATAGCCGACACCAGCTCCACTACGCTAACATTGAAGTTGTATTCAGAAAGCCTGGGGTAGAAAGAATCTTGATAGTCTGACGTTTTCTTGTTCTGCAGCGACTTATTATTTCGGCCACGAACAGCTCCCTTTTGGGATTTAATTAATTCTTCACATTTTCTCTTCTTTTTTTTCTCTTTTTGCATAATCAAATTCATATTTTCTAGTTGACATATTTAAATTGAATAAATTCTAATAATAACTAAAACAAGAATATATACTTATGAAGTAAAAATATCAATAATGGCAAATTTTCAATAAAAAAATAATATAAAGTTAGAACAATAAAACCTAGCTCAAGAATTTGATATGTTGATATAACGATATTGAAATAGTGTTGCGTTGCTTCAAAATAACAATTGCTTTTTCCTAATAGCCTTATTGCAATGCTTGGAATTTTGAAGAAGACACCAAAAAGCAAACTTTGATCTTTGGTGAGAACATAACCATAAGTTTTCTAGAATGAAATTGTCCATAAGAGAATAATAAGAATAAGTGAAAGAGAAAATGAAAAAGATAAATATAGGAATAGTCATGTGGACCTATGTTAATTGTTACTAGGTTATAATTGAGGTAAGAAATTAGGTAGCCACGTATGGAAGGAAACTAGAATTACCTAAAGATTTATTCCATTTCCCAATCAATGCAACGGTCCCCACATAAAAGTAAAAAGTTATTAAACATTCTTCCAAAAATTTCACTTCCAATACTATATGTAGATTTTTTTAATGATATATAACATACTTCTTTAGAAAAAAGTGGCTTTTTGGGGCCCCGAGCCATTGCTTTAGTTGCCTTATAGTTCAGTCGTCCTTGAAAGCTACTTTTTTCTGTTTATCCAAAACTGATTTTGCTTCTCCTCAAAAGCACATTTTTTTCTTCCAAAAACTTGGCCAAACACTTCAACTTTGAGAAAAAAATACTTTTTTTTTTCATAAAAAAAGAGTACTTCTAGGATTGGAGAAGCTTGGCCAAACAGGTTATAAATTTAAGTAAGTGAGAAGGTAGTAGTTTGAGTTATAAGACTCTTACCTTCTAGCACGCTAAGCCTTTTTCACTGTAAAAACCATTCTCTCGTGGTAAAAAAAGGTTTTCCAAACTCATCAACTTTCCTTATGTGATAGTGTTTCCTTTTTTCCATTCCACCAAAGAGCCGTAAATTTATTTAAGTATGGCTTAATACACCTTGTCTTCCATAAATAGGAGAAAAACCCAAAGAACAAGAATTGTGACAAAAAGAGAGAAGGACCTTTAGATTTAATTTTACCAATACATTACTGAAATTAATGGATACCAAGCTCGAATACCATGTCAGGGCTCCCTTCGTAAGGGTCTCCTGAATTTCTTCGGTAAGACTGACTTAATCTCATGGGGAGCTAAATTGTTCCCCTTCGCCGCCATAGTATAGGTGGTGATGTGCTCATGAGGATCTGAAGTCCGATCATACTTTGGTACGTCTAGCATTTTAAACCGCTTGGGTATCAATTTTAGTGTCGGCTCGGTTTGAATGGTAGCTGGGTATACTTCTTTGAATCTTGTCCTTTCAATACTGGTGGTGCGCCCGGAATTTGATCCATCCAGGCATTTATTTCCCTCATAAACCGCATGAGTTTGATTTTTAAGGGATCGTTTTCATTGTTGTTGCCAAAACCACTACCGTCCCCCAGGTCCCATCAAAACCTACCTCGCCCCTCCTGGTATTGTTGTCGATCCTCTGCGTTGTTTGATTTGCGGGAGAACTGGGAGAAACTAGACCTCATCCATTCGCATTGTTGGAAGCACCCGACAATGCCTGCTTCAGCTCCGTCATGACCTTATCCTGCCGTGTGAGATGGCCTATAAGGGCCTCTTGTTTCTCCTTCAAGAACCTTACCGTTTCGACGACGTGCTTGTCTTCAGCATCATCAGGAGTTACCTCTCGAACATGTCGTGGATATTGCCCGTCGTGAACCCGCGTGGCCTCGTTCCTCTCATTTTGGGTATCACTGATGGATTCTTCGTGCTGAGGCTAATTTCCTTGAGCCTCAACGTTGTATGTGTTGTTGCAACCATTATTTGCCATTTTTAATGATTTTTACTAAGAACAAAGAATCAAACAAGTTAGTAATGGATGTAGGGATCAATTCAATTACACGACTGTCTATGCCCCACGGTGGGTGCCAAACTGTTTACCCATAAAAAGGTATAGTTGAATTTATACGTGGTTTATAGACAAGTGAATCCATTTAATCTGAAACTGTAATGACCCGGCCGGTCGCTTCGAGAGTCACAGCCCTGTTTCTCCATTTTCCTGCTTCTTTTGTGTTCTCCAGCTGCATTATGATCCATCGGGTTATTTGGTTCGGGTTCGGAATGGTTTCGGAGTGAATTCAGATACATAGTCTCTTAATTGGAAGCTTAAGTTGGAAAAGTTGACCGGAAGTTGACTTATGTGTAAACGACCTCAGATTTTGGACTTAGGAGAACGTCCGGAATGTAATTTGGAGATCCGTGGTAGAATTAGGCTTGAATTGGCGAAAGCTAGAATTGGAGATTCGGAAGTTTAGAAGTTCTTAGGCTTGAATCCGGGGGTAATTTAGTGTTTTGATATTGTTTTGAGTGATTCAAAGGTTCGACTATGTTCGTATAATGTTATGGGATTTGATGACATGTTTGGTTGAGGTCCCGAGGGCCTCGGGTGAGTTTCGGGTTGTTAACAGATCATTTTTGGCCTTAGAGTGTTTGTTGATGTCTGCTGTTGTAGTTCTTCTGGTTTCCTTATACGCGATCGCATGAGTTCATCTGCGATCGCGTAAGCTTATTTGGAGCAGAGGTGAGTTTTTTCCATGCGATCACAGAGTTTGGAATGCGATCGCGTATGTGTGTGAAAATGTTCTTCGTGAACGCATGGACAATGCTGCGTTCGCATAGAAGTAATCGAGCCGATGAGGAGGTGAGGTAATTTCTTTACGCGATCGCGTGGGGTAGAATGTGATCGCGTAGGTTTGAGAGATAGTGATCCTCGATCGGGTGGAGCTGGACGCGTTCATGTAGGGTTAAAATGTGGGGCAGTCAGTTTGTGATTCGCGATCGCGAGGCTATTTCTGCGATCGCGATGAAGGATATCTGGGCAGCAGTGTTAAATTTGAAAATCGAGGGTTTGAACCCATTTTTCATATTTTGAGCTAGAGACCACAGATTTGGGCGATTTTTGAAGGGATTTTTAGAGAGTTGATTGGGGTAAGTGTTTCTCACTAGGTTTTGGTTATATCCCATGATTCTACCTTTAATTTTGTCATCTAATTTGTGATTTGGAGTGGAAAATTGGAGGAAAAGTGGAAGAGTTATTGAGATGGAATTTTGAGGTTTTGAAGGGGATTTTGTTGTCGGATTTGTGTAAATTTGGTATGGTTAGACTCTTGAGTGAATGGGCTTTTGGGTTTTGCGAATTTTGTCAGATTTCGAGACGTGGGCCCGGGGGCCGGATTTGAGGCAATTTCGGGTTTTGAGTTTAATTTAGTAGTTTTTCTTGTGGAATTGATTCCTTTAGCATATATTAATGGTATTGTACTGCTTGTGGCTAGTTTCAAGGTGCTTGGAGGCCGATTTGAGAGGCAGAGGCATCGCGGAGTACGATTTTTGCTTGGTTTGAGGTAAGTAACGCTTCCAAATTTGGTTCTGAGGGTTCGAGACCCCGAACTACATGTTATGTGATTAGTATGGAGGTGACGCACATGCTGATGGCGTGCGGGCATACACTGTGAGAATTGTGACCTGGGTGATTCCATGGCACCGATTAGTGACTCTATCCTGTTGATATCCATGTTTTCTCTGTGTGATAAAGTAGTTGAACTGTAAACCATGCTAGATATCATGTTTAGGCTTTGTGCCGATATTTTTTGGACCCTCAGCGGTCGTTTCTTGCTATCAACTCATTAGTTTCATTTAATATTCCATACTCAGTCATGATCAGGCATTTTTATATCATATCTCAGTGTTGTATATGTTCCAGGATGGATTTCCCTAGGTCGGATGGCCATATACAGTACCGAGTGATTGAGCACTTTAGAGTGGGAGCATATGGTGCATACATACAGTCTGTGCATTGGCATGTAGAGATAGCGGAACTGTATAATTTACACTATTCAGCATGCCTACGTTTCTGTACATTAATCTGTTATATCTGTTAGATCCAGACAACTCTGTTCACGGTGGCGGTTGTTGATCGAGCATTTCCAGAGTTTGGAGACTATCGAGGTAGCTGCACTGCGTTCGCGGGAGTTAACTCTCCTCTTATATCATTGATGTACTTTTAGCTGTTTTCCTTTAGACCTTGTAGTGGTTTACAAATTTCGGGTAGACGCTCATGTACTCGGTGACACCCTGGTTTTGGGCTGGATTGTATCACTTTGGGATTTTCTTGTATTTCAAGCAGTTTCTTTATGTTAAATGCTTCCGTTAATGTTTTCAAACTTATTGTTGTTGTGTTGAGTATTGTTGGGTGAGGCTGGCCTAGTTCCACGATAGGCGCCATCACGACGGTTGAGTTTAGGTCATGACAAGTTGGTATCAGAGCCTAGGTTACATAAGTCTCATGAGTCATAAGCGGGTTTAGTAGAGTCTCGCGGATCGGTAGGGAGACGTCTGTACTTATCTTCGGGAGGCTGCAGAACTCTTAGGAAACTTCACATTCTTGAATTCTTGTCATGCGAATCTGTTGATACTAGTAAATAAACATCTGTTATTCTATTTTCTCACAGATGGTAAGGACACGTGCTACTAGGCAGGACGGACAGCCACCAGCGCCACCAGTCAGGGCCGCGAGAGGCCGAGGTCACGGTCGAGGTCGTGGTAGGGGTAGAGGTGTAGCCCGCACAGTAGCTAGGGCAGCACCTACAGATCCACCAGTTGCCCCAGTTCAGGATCAGGTCCCAGTTATGGATGCACCAGCGAGACTAGCTCAGGCACCAGCTGTGCCCTTCATGATCCCATGTCTTTAGGAGACCTTAGCTCAGATTCTAACCGTGTGCACCAGTCTTGCTCAGGCGGTCTCTGTTTCTACCGTAGCAGCCACTTCCCAGGCCGGGGGAGGTACTTAGACTCCCACTGCCCATACACCAGAGTAGGTGGTATAGGGACTCCAGACACCGGGGACACCACCAACCAAGCCGGTTGCACCTGCTCAGGACTATGTGGTTCCAGTCATGCCTGATGATGAGCAGCGTAGATTGGAGAGGTTTGGGAGGCACTTTCTCTAACTTTCAGCGGTGCAGAGGGCGAGGATACCTAGGGTTTCTTGGACAAGTGTTAGAGGATTCTCCGTACAGTAGGTATTCTGGAGACCAGTGGGGTCTCGTTCACTACTTTTTAGTTTACCGGAGCTGCCTTCACTTGGTGGGAGGCTTATGAGAGGCGTAGGCCAGTTGGTGTAGCGACACTTACATGGCAGGAGTTTTCTGTTCTCTTCTTGGAGAAGTATGTGCCGTGGTAACGCAGAGAGGAGCTGCGTAGACAGTTCGAGAAATTGCGTCAGGATGGTATAACGGTGACACAGTACGAGATGAGATTTTCTAAGTTGGCCCGTCATGCCGTTTGGTTGGTTCCCACAGATAGGGAGAGGATCAGGAGGTTCTTTGATAGCCTCACATACCATCTGCGGATACTTATGACTCGAGAGAGGATGACTGGTGCTACTTTTGAGGAGGTTGTTGACATTGCTAGGGAGATAAAGTTGGTCCGCAGTGAGGAGTGGGTTGAGAGGGATGCAAAGAGGTCTCGTGGTTCAGGTAGCTTTGGTGGTGTTCCTTCTGGGGGTCAGTTTCATCACGGCAGAGGTCGTCCTTACAGGCATGGTCAGACGGCCCGCGCAGTCACTGTGATGCAGCATTCGGCCATGGTTCTCACAGTTCTCATCAGGTCCACTCGTCTCTCAGTGCCCTTCCAGCTTAGAATTTGTCTCATGCACCATCAGCTCAGGGTTCATCTATGTCGGGGCCTTCTAGCGTGTATCTTGGTGCTCGGGGCTCCCTTCAGTCCCTACTGCCAGTGGCCGGTAGAGGTTGCTTTGAGTGTGGAGATTTGGGTCATATCAAGAGGTTCTGTCCTCTCCTTATGGGAGGTTCATCTCAGCAGAGGAGTCAAATTACTTCACCACCCGCCCAGCCAACTCGGGGTGGAGGTCAGTAAACTAGGGGTCGCCCTAGAGGGGGAGGCCGATCAGGTGGCGGTCAGGCCCATTTCTATGCACTCCCTACCAGGCCAGATGCCATTGCTTCAGACACAGTGATCACAGGTATTATCTTCGTATGTCATCGAGATGCTTCTGTATTATTTGACCCTGGTTCCGCCTATTCATATGTGTCGTCATATTTTGCTCATTATCTGGACATTCCCTGTGAGTCTCTAGTTTCATTTGTTCGTGTATCTACGCCAGTGGGCGATACTAATGTTGTGGACCGTGTATATTGGTCGTGTGTAGTGACTATTGGGGGACTAAAGACTAGAGTGGATCTGTTGCTACTTAGTATGGTTGAGTTTGATGTGATATTGGGCATGGATTGGTTGTCTCCGTGTCATGCTATTCTGGACTGTCACGCTAAGACGGTAACGTTGGCTATGCCAGGATTGCCACGGATTGAGTGGCGAGGTTCGTTGGATTATGTCCCCAGTAGAGTGATTTCATTCTTGAAGGCCCAACGGATGGTTGGGAATGGTTGTCTTTCTTATTTGGTCTTTGTGAGGGCTGTCAGTGCAGAGACTCCTACTATTGATTCAGTTTCGGTGGTGAGAGATTTTCCAGATGTGTTTCCTACAGACCTGTCGGGCATGCCGCCGGACAGGGATATTGACTTCGGTATTGATTTGGTGCCGGGCACTCAGCCCATTTCTATTCCATCGTATCGTATGGCACCGGCGGAGTTAAAGGAATTGAAGGAGCAGCTTCAGGAACTCCTTGATAAGGGGTTTATTCAGCCTAGTGTGTCACTTTGGGGTGCACCAGTTCTATTTGTGAAGAAGAAGGATGGCACCATGAGAATGTGTATTGATTACAAGCAATTGAACAAAGTCACAATCAAGAACAAGTATCCCTTGCCTCGTATTAATGATTTATTTGACCAACTTCAAGGAGCGAGGGTGTTCTCCAAGATTGATATAATGTCAGGGTATCACCAGTTGAAAACTAGGGATTCGGACATTCTTAAGACAGCTTTCAGGATCCGATATGGTCATTATGAGTTCCTTGTGATGTCTTTTGGGCTGACCAATGCCCCAGCAGCATTCATGCATTTGATGAACAACGTGTTTCGGCCTTATCTAGACTCGTCCGTTATTGTATTCATTGATGGTATCCTAGTGTAGTCTCGTAGCCAGGAGGAGCACGCCGAGCATTTGAGGGTTGTATTGCAACGGCTGAGGGAGGAGAAGCTTTTTGCCAAGTTCTCAAAGTGTGAGTTTTGGCTCAGCTCGGTCGCGTTCTTGGGGCATGTGGTGTCCAGTGAGGGTATTCAGGTTGATCCGAAGAAGATAGAGGTGGTTCAGAGTTGGCCCAGATCGTCCTCAGCCACACAGATTCGAAGCTTTCTTGGTTTGGCTGGTTACTATCGTCGGTTCGTTCAGGGTTTTTCCTCTATTGCATCTCCCTTGACCAAATTGACCCAAAAGGGTGCTCCTTTCAGGTGGTCGGATGAGTGTGAGACGAGCTTTCAGAAGCTCAAGACTGCCTTGACAACAGCTCCAGTGTTAGGTCTGCCATCAGCTTTTGGTTCTTATACAGTATACTGTGATGCTTCTCGGGTCGGCATTGGGTGTGTTTTAATGCAGGAGGGTAGAGCGATTGCTTATGCTTCGCATCAGTTGAAGCCCCATGAGAAGAACTACCCTTTTCATGATTTGGAGTTGGCTGCCATTGTTCAAACGTTGAAGATTTGGAGGCACTATCTCTATGGTGTGTCTCGTGAGCTGTTTACTGATCATCATAGCCTCCATCACTTGTTCAAGCAGAAGGATCTCAATTTGAGGCAGCGGAGATGGTTAGAGCTGCTAAAGGACTATGACATTACCATTTTGTACCATACGGGAAAGGCCAATGTGGTGGCCGATGCCTTGAGTAGAAAGGTAGTGAGTGTGGGTAGTCTTGCATTTCTTCCTTTTGGTGAGAGACCCCTTGCAGTTGATGTTCAGGCTTTGGCCAATCGGTTTATGAGAATTGGATATTTCGGAGCCCAGTCGGGTCCTAGCTTGTGTGATTTCTCGATCTTCCCTATTTGATCGCATCAGAGAGCGCTAGTATGATGGTCCTCATTTGCTTGTCCTCAAGGACAGTGTTCAACATGGTGATGCCAGAGATATGACTATCAGTGATGACGGGGTATTGAGGATGCAGAGCCGGATATGTGTGCCCAATGGGGATGGGCTACGGGAGTTGATTCTTGAGGAGGCCCATAGTTCGCGGTATTCCATCCATTCGGGTGCCGCAAAGATGTATCAGGATTAGAGACAATACTATTGGTGGAGAAGAATGAAGAAACATATAGTTGGGTTTGTATCTTGGTGTCACAACTGTCAGCAGGTGAAATATGAGCATCAGAGACCGGGTGGCTTGCTTCAGAAGATAGAGATTCCAGAGTGGAAGTGGAACGGATCACCATGGACTTTGTAGTTGGGAACCCACGGACTTCGAGGAAGTTCGATGCTATTTAGGTTTATTGTGGATCGACTGACCAAGTCCGCGCACTTCATACCTATGAGTACTACCTATTCTTTAGAGCGGTTGGCAGAAATTCACATCAGAGAGATTGTTCGCCTTCATGGGGTGCTAGTTTCCATCATTTCAGACAGAGGCACGCAGTTTACATCGCAGATTTGGAGGGTCGTGCAGCGAGAGTTGGGCACTCAGGTTGAAATGAGCATAACATTTCACCCTCAAACGGACGGACAGTCCGAGCGCACTATTCAGATATTGGAGGACATGCTACGCGCTTGTGTCATTGATTTTGGGGGTTCATGGGACCAGTTTCTGCCACTCGTGGAGTTTGCTTACAACAATAGTTATTAGTCGAGTATTCCGATGGCTCCGTATAAGGCTTTATATGGGAGGCGGTGTAGATCTCCAGTGGGTTGGTTTGAGCCAGGTGAGGCTAGGCTTTTGGGTACATACTTGGTTCAGGTCCATTGGATAAGGTAAAATTAATTTAGGGGCGTCTTCGCATGGCGCAGTCGAGACAAAAGAGTTATGCTGACAGAAAGGTCTGTGATGTGTCTTACATGGTTGGAGAGAAGGTCTTGCTGAAGGTTTCACCCATGAAGGGTGTCATGAGATTTGGAAAGAAGGGCAAGTTGAGTCCTCGGTTTATTGGGCCGTTTGAGGTGCTTCGGAGGATTAGGGAGGTGGCCTATGAGCTTGCTTTTCCACCTAGCTTATCGAGTGTGAATCCAATATTTCATGTTTCTATGCTTCGGAAGTATATCGGCGATCCATATCATGTTTTGGATTTCAGCACGGTTTAGTTGGATGGTGATTTGACTTACAATGTTGAGCCGGTGGCTATTTTGGGGCGTCAGGCTCGGAAGTTGAGGTCAAAGGATATAGCTTTAGTGAAGGTGCAGTGGAGAGGTCAGCCCGTGGAGGAGACTACTTGGGAGACCGAGCGGGAGATGCGGAGCATATATCCACACCTATTTGAGGCTCCATGTATGTTTCTAGACCCGTTCGAGGACGAACGTTTGTTTAAGAGGGGGAGGATGTAACAACCCGGCCGGTCGTTTCGAGAGTCATAGCCCCGTTTCCCTATTTTCCTGCTTCTTTTGTGTTCTTCAGCTGCATTATGATCTACCAGGTTAGTTGGTTCGGGTTCGGAATGGTTTCGAAGTGAATTAAGACACATAGTCTCTTAATTGGAAGTTTAAGTTGGAAAAGTTGACCGAAAATTGACCTATGTGTAAACGACTTCGGATTTCAATTTTGATGGTTCCGTTAGCTCCGTTAGGTGATTTTGGACTTAGGAGCATGTTCGGAATGTAATTTTGAGGTCTGTGGTAGAATTAGGCTTGAATTGGCAAAAGCTAGAATTTTGGCAATTTTGGCCGGCAATGGAAATTTTGATATCCGGGTCAGATTGGATTTTCGGAAGTTGGAGTAGGTTAGTGGTATCATTTCTGACTTGTGTGCAAAATTTGAGGCCATTCGTACGTGGTTTGATAGGTTTCGGCATCGTTTGTACAATTCAGAAGTTTAGAAGTTCTTAGTCTTGAATCCGGGGGTAATTTAGTGTTTTGATGTTGTTTTGAGTGATTCAGAGGTTCAACTAAGTTCGTATGGTGTTATGGGATGTGTTGGTATGTTTGGTTGAGATCCCGAGGGCCTCGGGTGAGTTTTGGGTGGTTAAAAGATCATTTTTGGCCTTAGAGTGTTAGCTGATCTCTCCTGTTGTATTTCTTCTGGTTTCCATATACGCGATCGCAT
The DNA here is from genome assembly GCF_001879085.1 of Nicotiana attenuata. Classification (NCBI taxonomy): domain Eukaryota; kingdom Viridiplantae; phylum Streptophyta; class Magnoliopsida; order Solanales; family Solanaceae; genus Nicotiana; species Nicotiana attenuata. The sequence continues at coordinate 175,700 of NW_017670843.1, read as the reverse complement.
GAGTTCATCCGCGATCGCGTAAGCTTAATTGGGGCAGAGGTGAGTTTGTTCTATGCGATCGCAGAGTTTAGAACGCGATCAAGTACGTGCGTGAAGATGTGCTTCGCGAACGCGTGGCCAATGTCGCGTTCGAGTAGAAGTAATCGAGCTGATAAGGAGGTGAGGTAATTGCTCTACGCGATCCCGTGGGGTAGGATGAGATCGCGTAGGTTTGAGAGGCAGTGATCCGCGATCGCGTGGAGCTGGACGCGTTCGCGTAGGGTTAAAATGTGGGGCAGTCTGTTTGTGATTCGCGATTGCGAGGCTATTTCCGCGATCGCGATGAATGATATCTGGGCAGTAGTGTTAAATTTCAAAATCGAGGGTTTGAACCCATTTTTCATATTTTGAGCTAGAGACCACGGATTTGGGTGATTTTTGAAGGGATTTTCTGAGACTTGATTGGGGTAAGTGTTTCTCACTTGGTTTTGTATAAATCCCATGATTCTACCTTTAATTTTGTCATCTAATTTGTGATTTGGAGGGGAAAATTAGGGGAAAAGTGGAAGAGTTCTTGAGATGGATTTTTGAGGTTTTGAAGGGGATTTTATTGTCGGATTTGAGTAAATTTAGTATGGTTAGACTCGTGAATGAATGGGCTTTCGGGTTTTACGACTTTTGTCGGATTTCGAGACGTGGCCCTGGGGCCGGGTTTGAGCCAATTTTGGGTTTTAAGTCTAATTTAGTAGTTTTTCTTGTGGAATTGATTCCTTTAGCATATATTAATGGTATTGTACTGCTTGTGGCTAGATTCGGGGCGCTTGGAGGGCGATTTGAGAGACAAAGGCATCGCGGAGTAGGACTTTTGCTTGGTTTGAGGTAAGTAACGCTTTCAAACTTGGTTCTGAGGGTTCGAAACCCTGAACTACATGTTATGTGATTAGTATGGAGGTGACGCACATGCCAAGTGACGGGCGTGCGGGCGTGCACTGTGAGAATTGTGTCCTGGGTGATTCCATGGCACCGATTAGTGACTCTATCCCGTTGATATCCATGTTTTCTTCGTGTGATAAAGTAGTTGAGTTGTAAACCATGCTAGATATCATGTTTAGGCTTTGTGTCGGTAATGTTTGGACCCTCAGCGGTCCTTTTTTTCTATCAACTCATTAGTTTCATTTAATATTCCATACTCAGTCATGATCATACATTTTTATATCACATCTCAGTCTCAGTTATTTATTAATTCATCATATCATTGTTCCGGGTTATTTTCATGACATTGTAAGCCCGTGGTGAGACTGGAGAAGTTGATGATTGAGTGAGGCCGAGAGCCTGTTTATGAGTGACAGTTATAGGATCGGGCTGCACGCCGCAGCGGTTATATTGATGATTATGATAGCGCTTGGGCTGCAGGAGCCCCTCCGGAGTCTGTAACACATCCCCAGTGAGCGCGGATGATATTATTGAGGGATGGATTTCCCTGGACATGGATTTGTCCAAAGTACTTGATACCTGGAGATGGATTTCTCCACATGATTGGATTGCCCTTCTGTCCTCGGTACTGGGTGACTTACAGTCAGTGTTGTATATGTTCCGGGATGGATTTCCCTGGGTCGGATGGTCATATACAGTACCGAGTGGTTGAGCACTTGAGAGTGGGAGCACATGGTGTATACATATAGTCTATGCATTGGCATGTAGAGATAGTGGAACTATATAATTTACATTGTTCAAATCTGTATTTACCTTATTGCTTTGAGCTGTCTATTTTACTTGAAGTCATGCCCACGTTTCTGTACATTAATCTGTTATATATGTTGAGATTGAGTTCGTCACTACCTTTTATTCCAAAGTTTGGACTTGTTAATTACTGAGTTGGTGTACTCACGTTACCCCCTTGATGTTCTTAACGTCAATACCACACAAGAGGACAAGAGGGGGGTGATTTGTGTGGTACCCAATTTTCGCTCTAGAAGAACCTGGTTCTTCTAGATGTACTTACTACTACTGTTTGCGAAATTAAGAGTACATAAAACAAAGAACATAGAGATTTTTACGTGGAAAACACCTGGCTCAAAAGGTGAAAAAACCACGACCTACTACTCAGTAGGATTTTCCCAAACTTCCACTAAAATCACTGAGCCAAAACAGCATTTACAAAACTCTTGTAAACCTAAGGATTAAACTCTAATCCCAGTGTAGCACACAGCCTCAACTGTTGCGACACCTTCAAGTTAACTCTAACTTGAATACTCAAAGTACCTAATACAATTGCTTCTATGAAAGCTGGAAAGGTACAACTTTAAAACACCTACTACAATTGAACTAAAATAAAAAGACACAATGGAATTGGTTCTTCTATCTTGTCCAAGTAGCTTCAGGAATGCACACTTGAATCTCACATAAATTGCTTGTAAATTGCCTCGCTCTTTTGCTCTCAATTTAGTTTAGCTTCTGCGTTTGTGCAATACCTGTAAAAGGGAACAATCACTGTTATTTAATGAGTTAGTAATCAGAGTTTGATTGAGACTCAATTGCTGATCTTCCATCGAAGTTGAGTCCTTGAACAATACAAACTCCAACCCTATCCTTTATCCGGATTGTGTCCTCTTCCCATGAGAAGACTTTCTCTCCTCATCCAATATGCAACCTTTTCGATTAGTTCCGGAGATATTGCTGCTTGATCACTAAGACTTATCTCCTTTACGTGTATCTCACATGTCTAGGTTGATAGATACTATGCCTCACATGATGGACCTTGTCCATGACTGAGTTCATTTGTCATTCTTCAAAACTTCACCTGAACTTTCAACAAATTCCCCCTTTTTGATGATGACAAACTCTATGCTTTTATGGATCAAAAAATCTGTAAGAACTCAGCTTAACCATCAACACTTAACTTAGAATTTTATCTTATCATCAAGGACCAGGTTTAATTAGGTTATAAATATCACATTATTCAGAATAAAGATTAAAGCACAATATCTCTTCCCCCTTTTGGGATCATCGAAAAGTTGCGTACATTGTGAATCCCAGAATTTAGTAATAACTCATGGCCACTGGGGCAACTGCAAGTGAAAACATGGATTAAATCATCAATAATAAACAAACACATTCAACTAATAAGAACAAAATCTTCAAAGAACAAGAGAAACAACAGTTGTCATTGATAAGATATGTTTCCACCTACAAACCACAAAAAGAAAGAAAAAACTTCCAAACATGAGCAGAAAAAAACAGAAAAAGTCCCTAATCTGGGTCAGTGGGGGGTAGTAGACTGGTTCATAAGGCAACAACTGGAGGACCTAAGGCTTGGAAGAACTAGAGGGCTGGGTTTGGAGAAGGTTGAGCATATTCTTAAGCATCCCATCACTTTTCTCTTTTTCTTTTGCTAGCTCAGCTCTAAGGCCGTCTCTTTCAGCTTCCAATTCAGCAACACGAGCCTGAAGCCTAGCAATTTCAGCATCCTTAGTTCCACACTCTTTAACCAAAGCCCTAACCTTGTTGTTCACAGGTGTGTTCAGAGATGAACTAGGTTCAACTGGGATGGCATTGACAGGATAGTCACAAGCCAATAAGGTTTTAACACCAAAATGCTCCTTGCTTGATGCCATCTCCCATTTCTTCAAATGCACCCTTAGCCTGTCCAGCACAGTAGTCAGTATGAACCCATATGGAGCTGCATGTGCCTTGGAGCCATTAATGACCCTGTCTAGTAATTTGACAATAAAAGCAGGCCAATTTATCTGCATTCCTCTCACAAGGCACTCCATAAGAACCAGGTCCATGTAGTTGGCAGTATGCCTCCTCTCCTGTCTGGGCAGCAGGCACTTGTTAACAAATTCAAACAGGACCTTGTGTTCAGATCTCATCTCACTTTTCTGCACAAACCTGGCTTCAGGTACATCTTCAGCAGTTGCAGCATCACAAAAATTTCTAGTAATTTGAAGAGCAGTGGGGAGAGATTCCAGACATGGCCACCTTTGCCTTGTATAATCATCATACCCTTCACTAGGTATGCCCAGAATCTCACCCAGTTTGACTGCATCAAACTCCACTTTTACTCCTCTCACCAGGCTGGTGACCACCCCATTTTTCACAGTGGCATTTGCCATAAACTCAATTAGTTCATTCCTGGCCAGCCTGCCATCCAATTCAAGGACCATGTCCTTCCACCCTTGTGCAGTAAGAGCATCTACCAACCTCCTCATTCCTGGTTCATCCAGGTCTTTCAGCAGCCTTCCTTTCAAAACATTTCTTTTGCCAAAGATGGCAAACCTGTCTTGTTCTTTCTCAGACTCCTCTTCTTCTTCACCACTCCACTCTTCATCTTCTTCAATAATTTTCTTTTGTTTACCCTTCACAGCAGACCTAGTTCTTTTGGCTAAAGAAGATTCAGCAGGTACAGGTACAGAGGAAGACTTCTTGGAAGAAGTCTTGGAACTTTTTGGTTTGGGTGTTGGAGCCTCTTCAGTTGTTTCTCTTTCTTGATGGACCAGTTCCATCTCCTCTTCTTCTTCTTCTGCAACCTCAGAACTTTCCACAACCTTTGCTTTTCCCTTCTCCCTCTTTTTCTTCCTGCTCTCTTCCAGAGCTTTCTGTAATTCCGCTTCACTTTGTTTGACCCTGCTCCTGGTAGCTCTTCCCTTAGGTACTGAAGGTACAGTAGGTTTTAGGGATGACATTTTGCTTTTCTTTGTTGTCTTGGAAGCAGTGGAGCCTATTGTGTGGAAGCTTCGCTTGTTTGGATCATAACTGGCCCCAACCTTCTTCAGAGGATCAGCCAGAGTCTCCTCAGCAGATGAACCAGGTTCATCTTATTGCTTGCTTAAATTAACAAGCCCTTCAGCCGCCTCCCCAGAACCACTTCCCCCTGACTTGTTGCCACCTTCTTCAACACCATCGCAGATAGCCAATACTTTTTCTTTCTTATTTCCCCTCACATCACCACTTACTCCCTTTCTCTCTTTTTCTTTCTTTTTACCTCCTCTTCTACTAGTATCAGCCCCCTTTACATCTTTAAAAGGACCAACCAAGACAAACCTATTTTCTACACTTTCAACAACATCAGAGAATACCAAGGAAGAATTTACCTCACCAGGAGTTTCTTGAATATTTTCAGTGTCAGATGACCCATGTTCTTCACCTTCGCTGGCAGAAATAAAATCATCAGACTCAGAGCTTGAGTCAGATTCTTGAGCCTGACTTTCCTTCTTCTCGCTAGCCTTCAATTTCTCACTTAGAGCTTTCCTTAAAGCTCCAAAGGCTACAGTTTTTCTAGCTAGCATTTTTTGCCTGTGAAACCTAGGTTCTGGGTTTTCAATAGGAGGAGTAGACGAGGATGTGTTAGAGGGAGATGCTGGTGGGGGAGTGCCAGGATTATCTTGGGGGTTAGACATGGTTCTTCGACTATGGAGGAGTTTTGGGAATTTCTAAGAAGAAAGAAGATTTGGAATTTCTGGACAAGAAGAGGGCGATCAGAACTGGAGAAGAGTTTTGACGGTTATGGACTAATGAAGGAGGGGTGTGGTGTATTTAAAGGTGATTAGACTTAAATGCAGTAACGGCAGCTTTTTAGAGGTCAAGTAGAAGTCTAATCAGGGTGTAATTCCGGTCTCTTAGTGATTATTAGGCTTCGCTAGATTTTAGGCTAAAATCTCGATTTTTAGAGTTCTAGGAGAACGAAACTGGTTCAATGCTCAACGGATAGAATTTCTGGGAATTTGATGAATGTAGGACTTCTGCTCATGATTGGAAAAATAATCTTTCTAATTGTGCAGAGTATAGAAAACATACCTGAGCTTTTCATATGAACACATACTGATGAACCAGGTTCTTCATTTAGAACTCTCTTGAACATGCCTCAAATGCCAAAATAGAAGAAACTTTGTAAGAGATCAGTGAATCATATATATACATGTCACAAGAGTATACTAATTAAAGTATGAAACTGAGTAAGAATTGATCTAGATATTTACACAAAGTTAGAACTCCTAACCAAAAAAAAATTAATTTTTTTTCTTGTGCATTCTGAACTGGACCTATTAGGTGATCTTAATCATCCCATATTCCAACCTGTACCTCTCAAAGTTTTCTCTACTCAGTGCTTTAGTGAATATGCCAGCTATTTGTTTATCAGTAGCACAGAATTCTATTGAAATCAATCCTTTCTCATAGTTATCTCTTAAGAAGTGGTGTCTAACATCTATGTGCTTAGTCCTCTTATGATGAACAGGGTTCTTTGTCATACTTATAGCACTAGTGTTATTACAGAATATTGGTATACATCCCATTTCAATACCAAAATTTACCAGCTGTTGTTTGATCTATAGCAATTGAGCACAACAAGAAGCAGCAGCAACATATTCAGCTTCAGCAGTAGATAGGGCCACAGAATTTTGCTTTTTGGTAGCCCATGACACAAGGCATGAACCAAGGAAGTGTGCCATACCTGAGGTGCTTTTCCTGTCCACTAAGAACCCTGCATAATCAGCATCAGCATATCCTACTAGATCAAAATTACTACCTTTAGGATACCAAAGGCACATATCAGTGGTGCCTTTCAGATATCTCGGTATCCTCTTGACAGCAGTCAAGTGAGACTCTTTTGGATTTGCCTGGAAACGAGCACAAAGCCCTACACTGAACATAATGTCAGGTCTGCTGGCAGTGAGATACAAGAGTGAACCAATCATACCCCTATACAACTTTTGATCAACTGATGAACCAGGTTCATCAACATCTATTTTAGTGGCAGTTGCAATGGGTGTGTCTATTTCTTTAGATTCCTCCATTTTAAACTTTTTGATTAGCTCTTTTGTATACTTCTGCTAATGGATCATGGTTCCATTTGGACTTTGTTTGATCTGTAAGCCTAAGAAGAAATTAAGCTCACCCATCATGCTCATTTCAAACTCACTCCCCATTAATTTTGCAAAGTCCTTACTTAGCTGGTTAGTGGTGGCCCCAAAGATTATGTCATTAACATAGATTTGCACAACAAGGAGATCCTTACCTTTTTCCCTTAAGAATAAGGTACTACCAATTTTACCTCTTTTGTAACCATGCTCTAGTAGGAATTTTGATAGCCGTTCATACCAAGCTCTTGGGGCCTGCTTGAGCCCATATAGAGCTTTGTCTAACTTGTACACATGCTCAGGACATTCCTTGCTTTCAAATCCTGGAGGTTGTTTCACAAATACTTCTTCCTTTAGGTAGCCATTAAGGAAGGCACTTTTGACATCCATCTGATGAAGAGTGAATTCCATGTGTGCTGCAAAGGCTATGAGGAGTCTGATTGCCTCTAGTCTTGCAACTGGAGCAAAAGTCTCATCATAGTCTATGCCCTCCTCCTGGCTGTAACCTTGGACCACCAATCTTGCATTGTTCCTTATAACTGTTCCATCTACATCAAGTTTGTTCCTGAAGACCCATTTTGTACCAATGACTGATCTGTCCTTGGGTCTTGGTACTAGGTGCCAAACTTGACTCCTTTCAAATTGGTTAAGCTCATCCTGCATTGCATTCACCCAATCTGCATCCTGCAAAGCCTCAACAACATTTTTAGGTTCAATGATAGATAGAAAAGCATCAAAAGCACACAGATTCTTTAATTGTGATCTGGTTTTAACTCCAGATGTTGGATCAGTGAGAATGTTCTCAATGGTATGAGAACTTTGATACTTGTGAGGTTTCACAACCAACTGGCTTCTGCTAGATGTTTCTGCCATTTGCTGAGGAACATGATCATGAATAGGTTCCTTCAAGAAGTTTATCTCAATTCCTCTTTGATTTCTTCCCCCTGTCAGGTTGCCCTGTATGGAAGAACCTATTCCATCACCTGTTCCTTCTGTTGGTGCCACTTTAACCTGAGTTGATGCTTCAGTCAAGTCTTTTACCAATCCAATGGCTTTATCTTCATGTTCCTGTCTCTCAGAAAGAATGTTAGTTTCATCAAATACTACATGCACACTTTCTTCAGCACACAAAGTTTTTTTGTTAAACACTTTATATGCTTTGCTATGTGAAGAATATCCCAAGAACACTCCCTCATCACTTCTGGGATCAAACTTACCTAGGGAGTCTTTTCCATTATTGTGCACATAGCACTTGCAACCAAATGTCCTAAGATGAGATATGTTTGGTTTTCTCCCTTTAAGTAACTCATAGGGAGTTTTCTCAACAAGAGGTCTAGTCATGCATCTATTTATTATGTAACATGCAGTGTTTACAACCTCTGCCCAGAAGCTGTGAGGCAATTTACTAGAGAGTAACATGGTTTTAGCCATATCCTCAAGAGTTCTATTCTTTCTTTCAACTACTCCATTTTGCTGAGGGGTCCTAGGGGCAGAGAAATTATGATCTATACCATTTTCATCACAGAATTCAACAAACTTTGAGTTTTCAAATTCAGTTCCATGATCAGACCTAATGGAGGCAAGTTGATTTCCTAATTGTTTCTGAGTTTTTCTAACAAATGCAGAAAACATGTCAAATGCTTCATCTTTGGAGGTTAGAAATAAAACCCAGGTAAATCTAGAATAATCATCAACTAGCACCATTACATATCTCTTTCCACCTCTGCTCATGGTTCTCATTGGACCACATAGATCCATATGGACCAGGTCCAACGACTTGGTTGTACTTACCATTTTCTTGCTTTTATAGGATGACCTTACCTGCTTCCCCCTTGCACATGCCTCACAAACTTTGTCTTCCTTGAACTTGATATTAGGTAACCCTATCACCAAGTCTTTAGAGACTAATTTGTTAAGCTGATTTAGACTTGCATGACCAAGTCTTTTGTGCCACAGGAGGGGATCATTAACCAACACACTTAAATAAGTGAGTTCATTTTCTGAAAGAGTGGACAAATCTACAATGTAAATACTGTTAACTCTTTTTCCCTGCAAAACAATCTAGTCAGTGGTAAGGTTAATCACAAAGCATTTGGTGAAGGTAAAAGCCACAAGGTTACCTCTGTCATTAGGCTATATTTCAAGCCATCTATCAGGTAGACATTCTCTATGGAATGAGAATCTGTTTTGCCTACCTTTCCAACCCCAATGATCTCACCTTTCTTTCCATTACCAAAGGAGACATTACCTCCTTTTAAGTTCTCAAGTGAAAGGAACTGGTCCTTGTCTCCAGTCATATGTTTTGAGCAGCCACTATCCATATACCATATTTGGCTCCTCCCTTTCACTTGGCCTGCAAAAGGAAATCAGGGGTTAGTCTTAGGAACCCAAACTAATTTGGGTCCCTTTATATAAGCAAAAGAGTGAATCAAATTTCTTCTTGCCCATCCAGGCAGCTTATTTTTTTCTTGAACAAAAGCTTTGTTCTTTTGACTGGCTTGTTCTTTTGCCTTACATATTTGTAATGGCCAGTCTTACCACAGTGTGTGCAGATTTTATTTTCAGGAAGTGTGAGGTACTTGCTTTTAGGATCCCATTTTGGAGCTTGAGTCCCATAGCCAAGTCCTCTTTTGTTGCTATTGTGATGCTCTTGCAGCCAGGAGAGTGCATCAGAAGCCTTGTTCCACTTGCAAGTTCTGTCTAGTTCATGTTTCACCTTTCCTAGATCTTCCTTTAAGCCTTTGATGAATTCATCTTTCTTATACAATTCATCTTTCATTTTTCCCAAATTTTCTTCTAGAGTGAGATATGTGTGATCAACTTTCTTCTTTCCTGTTCCTAATTTCAGTTTTAGGTTTTCAGACCTAAGTTCTAGGACACTGTTGTCAAGTTTAAGAACCTGGTTCTTCAACTCAGCATTTTTGTTATCACTCTCATTTGCCCTAGACTCTAGACTTTTGCATTTTGCTTTTAGGATCACACATTCCCTAGACAGAACTTCCTTCTCATTGTTAATTATTTCAGATTCATCAATGAAATCTAGTAATAGCTCAGCCAACTTTTCTTTAGACAAGAATTTAATCTTGTCTTTGAGATGAAGAATACTTACCTCTTGTTCATCATCTGATTCTCCAATGGCCATCAGTGCTTGCTCTTCTTCAGCTTCATCTTCTGAGTCTTCATCTGAGGGTTCTCCCCAAGCAGCAACCATAGCCTTGGTTGAACCTTTGTTTCTTTTTGGTTGAACCTGTTCCTTCGTTCAGTTCTTTCTTTCTTCCATTCAATTTCCCATTGAGGGCAGTTTTTGATCATGTGATCAGTCTTACCACATCTTGTAGCAACCCTCATTGGTCTGTTTCTCAGGAGCTCTTGTCTTATTGAAGGCTGTACCTCTTGAAGAACCCTTTCCTCTCATCAGGTACTTTTTAAAATCTCTAGTGATCATAGCCATCTCATCATCTTCCAGATCTGAAGCTTCAGCAATTCTGAGAGCTAAGCTTCTCTCCTTCTTGGGTGTATCCATCTTCATGGTTTGCCTTCTCATTTCATAAGCAGTTAGATTTCCAATCAGTTCATCCAGTCTGAGAGTAGCAATATTCTTGGATTCCTGAATAGCAGTGATTTTGCTTTCCCATGTGACTGGCAGAACCCTTTTCAGAATTTTCTCAACCTTGTCTTCTTCAAGAATAACCCTTCCAAGAGACTTAAGTTCATTTGTCAGTGTAGTGAACCTAGTATACATCTCCTGGATAGTTTCTCCTTCTTTCATAGTAAAATTCTCATATTGAGAATACAGCAATGTTCCTCTTGATCTTTTCACTTGAGGTGTTCCTTCATGGGCCACTTGCAACGTGTCCCATATCTCCTTAGCAGTAGTACAACTTTGGACTACTGTACTCATCTGGACCTAGTCCACACACCAGCCATTTCTTGGCCTTAGCATTTTTCTCCCACTTTCTCAGATCTTCAGCAGTACAGTCAGCCCTTGTTTTTGGCACATCAACTCCTTCAGCATTCTTCTTTGTGGTTACTAGGGGACTATCAGTGACTATGTCCCAAAGTTCATAGTCTTCACCTATGATATAATCTCTCATCCTGTTCTTCCACCAAGAATAGTACTGACCATTGAAAAGTGGAGGTCTAGCAGTGGATTGCCCTTCCCAGTTCCCTGGTGGTGCACTCAAGTTGATCTTTTCTTAAGGTGTTAGCCTCTTCAAGGATAACCTGCTCTGATACCAATTGATGTTGTAAACGACAATACCACACAAGGGGGGGGGGTGATTTGTGTGGTACCCAATTTTCGCTCTAGAAGAACCTGATTCTTCTAGGTGTACTTACTACTACTGTTTGCGGAATTAAGAGTGCATAAAATAAAGAACACAGAGATTTTTACGTGGAAAACACCTGGCTCAAAAGGTGAAAAAACCACGACCTACTACTCAGTAGGATTTTCCCAAACTTCCACTAATATCACTGAGCCAAATCAGCATTTACAAATCTCTTGTAAAAATAAGGATTAAACTTTAATCCCAGTGTGGCACACAGCCTCAACTGCTGCGACACTTTCAAGTTAACTCTAACTTGAATACTCAAAGTACCTGATACAATTACTTCTATGAAAGGTGGAAAGGTACAACTTTAAACCACCTACTACAATTGAACTAGAATAAGAATAAACACAATGGAATTGGTTCTTCAATCTGGTCCAAGTAGCTTCAGGAATGCACACTTGAATCTCACATAAATTGCTTGCAAAATTACCTAGCTCTTTTGCTCTCAATTTAGTTTTAACTTCTACGTATGTGCAACACCTGTAAAAGAGAACAATCATAGTTATTTAAAGAGTTAGTAACCAGAGTTTGATTAAGACTCAATTGCTGATCCTTCATCGAATTCGAGTCCTAGAACAATACAAACTCCAACCCTTATTCTTGATCCGGATTTAGTTCTCTTCACATAAGGAGACTTCATCTCCTTATCCTTTATGCACCCTTTCGATCAGTTCAGAAGATATTGTTGCTGATCCTTGAGACTTATCTTCTTCACGTGCATCTCACATGTATAAGTACATAACCACTGTGTCTCTCATGATGAACCTGGTTCATGACTGAGTTCATTTGTCAATCTTCAAAACTTCATCTGAACTTGGGCCAACACACACTTAGAAAAATTGGCGCTTGCTCGAATAAGCGCCTCTAGGAAATTAGAACCGTATTTTCAATGTCACCCAATTTGTGTTGTAACCACCTACCCCCTTCTCAACATTTTGCACAAGCCCGAACTCTCGGGCCGACTGGCCAAATGGGCCGTCGAAATCAGTGGGTATGATATCGAGTATCAACCCCGAACGACCATCAAGTCTTAAATCTTAGCAGACTTCGTGGACGACTTTACGCCTGCCTCGTACCCGAGGTCGAAAAGGAACTTTTGTTAAAAATGGGTACGACTTCAGGGGTGTGGACCATTTTCACAGATGGAGCTTCAAATGTGAAGGGGCCCGATTTAGGCATCATGTTGAAGTCGCCCACAGGCAATACAATTAGACAATCTATCAAAACCCCTAAGTTGACTAACAATGAGGCCGAGTATGAGGCCATGATTGCAGGTCTCGAGCTGGCTAAAAGTTTGGGAGCAGAGGTCATCGAGGCCAAGTGTGATGCCCTACTTGTGGTTAACCAAGTCAACAAGACCTTCGAGGTTCGAGAAGATCGAATGCAGAGGTACTCGGACAAACTGCAGGTAACCCTACACCGATTTAAAGAATGGACCCTCCAACATGTACCTCCAGAGCAGAACAGTGAGGCCGATGCCCTTGCAAATTTGGGTTCATCAGTCGAAGACGACGAAATTAGCTCAGGGACCGTCGTACAACTTTCAAAGTCGGTAGTCGAAGAAGGCCACGCCAAAATAAACTCCAGAAGCCTAACTTGAGATTGGAGGAACAAATATATCGATTATCTAAAGAACAGGGAGCATCCGTCGGACCCTAAGGAATCGAGGAGTCTGCGAACAAAAGCTGCATGATTCACATTGGCTGAAGATGGAACATTGTACAGATGGATGTTCGATGGGCCGTTGGCAATATGTTTGGGTTCGGGAGACACCGACTACGTCCTACGAGAAATTCACGAGGGTACTTGCGGGAACCATTCTGGTGCCGAATCACTGGTTCACAAAGTCATCAGAGCAGGGTACTATTGGGTCAATATGAAAAAAATACTAAGGAGTTCGTTCGAAAATGCGACAAATGCCAAAGACATGCACCAATGATCCACCAGCCCGGGGAGCAACTTCATTCACTCTAATCCCCATGGATGTTCATGAAATAGGGAATGGTTATTGTCAGCCCTCTACCATCGGCCCTAGGTAAAGCTAAATTCATTTTAGTTATGATTGTTTATTTCTCTAAATAGGTAGAAGCACATGCTTTGGAGAAAGTCAGAGAAAAAGAAGTTATAGGCTTCTTCTAGGATCACATCATATGCCAGTTCGGGATACCTGCCGAGATAGTATGCGACAATGGAAAACAATTTATCGATGGCAAAATAACGAAGTTCCTCGAGGATCACAAAATAAAAAGGATATTATCGATGCCATATCATCCTAGTGGGAACGGACAGGGCGAATCAACAAACAAGACCATCATTCAGAATCTAAAGAAAAGATTGAACAACGCTAGGGGAAAATGGAAAGAAATTTTGCCCGAAGTTCTTTGGGCATATCAAACGACGTCAAAATCTAGTACATAGGCAACACCGTTCTCCTTAGTATATGGCGCCGAAGCCCTAATCCCGGTCGAGGTCGGGGAACCCAGTGTCAGGTTTCGATACACAACAGAAGAGTCGAATCACGAGGCTACGAACACAAGCCTCGAATTGCTAGATGAAAATTGGGAAGTTGCCCTTGTCAGAATGGCAGCACAGAAGCAGCACATCGAAAGATACTACAACCGAAGAGCCAATCTTTGCCACTTTCGAATCGGGGACTTAGTTTTGAGAAAAGTCACCCTCAACACTCGAGACCCAAATGAGGGGAAACTTGGCCAAAATTGGGAAGGGCCATATCAGGTCCTCGGTGTCATCAGAAAGGGATCTTACAAACTTGGCACGATAAACGGCGAACAATTGGCAAATAATTGGAATATATCGCTCCTCAAACGATATTATTGCTAAGGTATGACTCTCTCCCTTTTTCCATTTGTATTTGATACTAACTTATTGCAGGTGTTCGATCGAAGACATCGAGAAATTCTTCACACAAAGACCTTAGGTTTTAAAGCACGCGTTGCACTCTTTTTCCCTTAGATCGGTTTTTGTCCTAAATGGGTTTTTCCATCGAGGTTTTTAACGAGGCAACAATTATTTATGCTACCCCGGGACAATTCAACAATATTCGAGGCTTCTTTACAGTAAACCTCAAATACTGGGGGGCATCACCCTCGGATGAAATCACTCTCGGATGTTATGTTCTCAAGGAAAATACTCCATATCAACAAGTCTCAATAGGTAATATTTCGTAAAAGGACAAACGGTTAAATGAACCGTGTCCTTGTAGATTACTCGAGCCCTGATGGCAAAACATGTACGCATGAATGACTTATGGAAAGAAGTATTTTTCCTTACCAGATGTTCCATGCCTTAGTGAAATTTCTACTTTACTTATGAACTATTGCGGAAGCTGGCTCAAGTGTCGATCGCAACTAAAGCTCGAGCTATCAACCCCGTACTCAGGGACTACCGTCCAAAAATCAACATTTTCGAATTATTAAACTTCGAGACCATAAGACCTTGATAAGGCAATCCTCGATTTTATAGGCCATGGCCACCCCACTCGGGGACTGACACTTCGAATAAGTTCTAAGTATAATCGAGAAACAAGCCCAAAGGGAAAATCTCAAGTTAAAGGCTACAACTAACACGGTTCGGAGATGTACGAATTCCACAATGAAATAGGCCTTCAAATATTTTCATGAAACCGGTTTAAAAAGGCTACCCTTTGCAAAGTTACAAAGGGTTTCAAGAATCCACCCTCGCTCAACTGAAACCTAAGGGTTTTTTCTACTCCAAGTTCTAGCAAGTACTCACTCGATTATAGAGACTATACTAATCTGACTTCGACAAAATTTTTGCAAGGAAACGAAGTGAGTCAAAATTCTCACAAGATATAAAGTATATCAAAATTATCATAAGGCGAAAAGCAAAACAGAGTTTTCATGAAACAAAAATTGGAAACGAGTTGGAAAGAAAAAGGATCTTTCATATATGCAAAAATATTTACAAGGACCACTCAGGATCTTACACAAAAGTCAAAGAAGAAAAAATTCTAAGTGCCTAATCCTCCCCAGGAGCCTCATCTTCATCTTCACCGCCCTCGGAACAACTCACGCTCCCAGAATCATCGTCGTCGTAAGAGAGAAACGCTTTAGCTTCAGTCTCAAGCTCTTTCGCACTGTCGATCTCGACGCAAGGTCAAATCCACGAGCATGTATCTCCTCGAGAGTCTCTCTCCGAGACTGGAATTTGGCATGCTCGGCAATACAGAATGCTCAAACCTGAGCAGCATCGGAAATTTCCTTTGCTCGATCTTGAGCAGCTTCAGCATCAGCTCGCTAGACGGCCACGACTGCCTCCGCGTCAACCTTTAATTTCTCTGCCTCAGATATGGCCTTTACAAGCTCAGCGGCGACTCGAGCCTCGAGCTCCTCGATTTTCTTGGTTCGTGCCGAGTTTTCCTCGTTTATGCTTTGGAGCTGACGTTCGGCCGATGACAGTTGGGTTCGAGCGGCCTCTTTCTCCTAGGCAAGGTGATCCATGTTTTGTTTCCACCCCAAGGTCTCCGCCCTCATCATATTGGCCTCTTCACGAAGCTGTTCGATCTTCTCGGACTTTTGCTGAACCTGCAGGATCGAAGTATTAGCCGTCATCCCCGAACTGATACATCACACTTCTAAAAAAAAAATTCATTACCTGCTCAATCAGGTCAATTTGCTCTTTATGGGATTGATAGGTTTTCAATATCTTTGCCATGTGTTTTGATGATCTAAAAAACTTAATGTCAAGAACCAGATAGAGAACCTGACTTACTTGGATTACACTCCATCTAACGGATTCCAGCCAAATATGAACTTGCTACAGCTTTAGGAGGTAGGAACCCAGACGGACCTGATACTCTTGTGGGTTCCTCACGGCAGTACAAAGCCAATTGGACACAGCCGGAAACGAAGATTCTGACGCACTGCACTGTTCCCATCGCCCACTCATTCTCTGATCAACTAAAGTACAATGAGTTTATACAAAACATCATTCAAGTTACTCAACTCAAGACAATCTGGGCAGTGTGCACAAGTACCAGATTAGGAACCTGATCCCTTGGTGCTCCCCTGACAAAAGTACAAGTCAACTATACAGCTGGAACACAACTGAAGAGAGTGACTGTCCGCAACTGTACAAAGAGGAACACAACAGGGACCTGGTCCCTTAGGATTCTCTGACAGAAGTACAAGTCAACTATACAGCTGGAACGCAACTGAGTGACTGTCCGCAACTGTACAAAGAGGAACACAACAGGGACCTGGTCCCTTAGGGTTCTCTGACAGAAGTACAAGTCAACTACAGCTGGAAAGCAATTGCAGAAAGTGACTGCCTGCAACAGTACGGCAGACGGTGTAGCAGTCACTTCCCATTGAGATTGGACATCACTAAGGATGTCTTGTGTAGTATAAACCTTATGCAAGGCATAAGATTCAGGTTCAACACTTGCAAATACAAAAGCGAAAATTCTCTCAAGTGCTCAAGAACCTCTCTCAAGAACAAAGTTGCTGCAACCTCAAGGACCTGATCCAAGATTGATGATATCTTAAGTCCTTAGGGTTGTTGAGTCTTTGTTATGTGTTCTTCATTGTAACTCCTATCCGGCTTTCTTAGAAGCGTTGATTAGGAATCCTTTGTACATCCGTAAACTCCCTGAGTTTATGTTGTGGCTAGGTTGAGTCATAAGCAAAAGCCTTTGTAACCGTAGTGTGACAAAGTGGCTTGTGGTGGAAACATCACAAGTTAGTCAATGCCTTTGTAACCGTAGTGTGACAAAGTGGCTTGTGGTGGAAATACTACAAGTTAGTCAAATTCTTTGTAACTAGGATAGTTATAGAGTGGCTTGTGATGAGAGCATCACAAGTTAGTTGAAGTATTTGCAATAGGGTTATTGTAAAATGGCTTGTAATAGGGAGATTGCAAGTTAGTGAAGTTAAAAGCCTACAGGTGTAGGTCGTAGTTTTTTGATCCCCTTGTGGGGGATTTTTCCACGTAAAAATCCTCTGCCTTATTTACATTCAGCTTTACTAGAATTCACAGCAGAACCCGATAAAGGACCAGGTACTCTAATATTTGCTGGTTTCACACAAATATAGCAGTGTACCAAACTGATATAGGACCAGATCGCTATACAGTTTGGTTCATCAGTATTTTCAGAGGAAACATATAGAGAACCCGGTTCTCTATACAGTCTGGTGGACTCACAGTTTCTAACAAGTGGTATCAAAGCAGGTTCTTCCTATCAGGCTAACACCTAGGAAGGATCCTCATGGTTGCTCCACCAACTCTTGAAAGGAGAAAACCAAAGAAGGAAAAGTACCGGGTACTTAAAGCTGCTAACAATGATTCGAGTGAGGAAGACAGTGACATGGCTTACTTAATCAAAAGGTTTCAGAAGATGTTCAGAAGAAATGGAGAAGTGATAAAAAGGGACATCTCTAACAGATCAAAGAACAATGATCTTTGTTACAAGTATGGAAAGGCTGGACACTTCATGAAAAATTGTCCTCTCTTGAAGCAAGAATTCTCCAAGAACTTGAAGAGATAAAGATCAGCTGACAATGTGGTGAAACAGGCTTTTGCTTTTGGTGAGTCTGAAGATAAAACTGATGCAGGTGATAGCTCCATGAAGGCAAGTGAAGGCGAGGAAAATTTGCTTTAATGTCTCAATCAGATGATAATGAAGACGATCACAACAAAGAGGTAAATTTCAGGGATGTTCAGAGAAATCTGAAATCCTATTCTCCAAGAAAACTCATGTCTTTAGCTAATGTATTAATCAATGCCTTTCATAGTCTTGCGGAGGATAGGGATTCTTTGACCTTAGAATTAGCAGAATCTGAACAAACTAGAGACGACTTAGTGGCTGTAGTTACTGACCATAAGAAAACTATTGAAATTTTCAGAAAAGAAAAGAATGATCTTTTGGTAGAAACTACAGACCTAAGGGAAATAATAGTGAAACCTTGGACTGAATTAAAACCTGAAAATTCTGGAAAAGGAAAGGAGATAGCCAGTGAGGAACACATTAGGCTTGAAAATGAGTTAAAAGCTGCTAGAACTAGGATATGTGGTGAACTCGAAAAAAATAGGCAGCTTCAAGCTGAATTGAAGAGAGTAAAAAGTGATCTTGAGAAATCTCTCAAGTGGACCTGGTCCTCAGATGCTGTCACTGCCATGTACTTCAACAATAGTGGAAACAGGCAAGGAATCGGGTTCCAAAAGGAGAAAAATCCTTACAACCCTCACAGCAAGTACGTCACAGTTCCTGATAATTGGCTGTGTACCCACTGTGGGAACAATGGGCACTTCAAAGATAATTGCCAGGCCAGGGCTTAATCTGTTCAGAAAAACAAAGTGCTTACTGACAAAGTGACTACTAACAAGGGACCAGGTACCGCTCGCAAGAAACTAATGTTGCCTGCATGGACTAGAAAAGCCCTTATCCATCCCTTCTATCATAACTAGGGACCCAACTAGTTTGGGTTCCTAAATCTAACCCATAATTTAGATGTGCAGGGAACGGTGGGAGGAAGCGGACTGCAATGGATCATGGACAGTAGATGCTCAAAGCACATGACTGGAAATACCATGGATTTTCTCTCACTGAAAGCCCTGCAAGGAAGGGATGTACCCTTGGAAAATGGAAAGAAGGGGTACGATTCTAGGTATGGGAAGGAAAACAAGGTAAGAAGTGGTCGTAAGCTGTGATATGAGCTGCATGAATGCAGTTGATAGTGATTTGAAGACATGCCATAAAGGATTGGGGGGATACAAGTTTCTCACTTCTGGATATATTGATGAAGAAGGACCTGGTCCATGGTCTGTCAAATTCAAAGCTCAAAGAACACGGAGCATGCAATTCCTATGGGAATACTAAGCAGGAGTGAAAAGAGGTGCATGATCAGACCTCTCCTGAACAAAACCCCCTATGAGTTGCTCAATGGAAGAAAACCAAAGATAACTCATCTGAGAACCTTTGGATGAAAATGCTATATTCTCAACAACGGGAAGGACCAGCTTGGGAAGTTTGATGCAAAA
>NW_017670843.1:142195-144206 GCF_001879085.1 Nicotiana attenuata | reverse complement strand
TCCTTCTGGGATACTCCCTCAAAGCGAAGCCCACAAGAGTCTACAACAAAATTGGCACACTGTTCAGGAAATGAAGTGTTCATGTGCTATAGTTCGAGCGAGGTCGAACTGTCAAACTTTGATGGCGAAGGCACTTAGCCTGAGTCCCAGTTCGAGCGAGGTCGAACTGTTAAACTTTGATGGCGAAGGCACTTAGCCTGAGTCCCAGTTCGAACGAGGTCGAACTATCAAACTTTGATGGCGAAGGCACTTAGCCTGATTCACAGTTCGAGCGCGGTCGAACTATCAAACTTTGATGGCGAAGGAGCTTGGCCTGAGTCCCAGTTCGAGCGAGGTCGAACTATCAAACTTTGATGGCGAAGGCACTTGGCCTAAGTCCCAGTTCGAGCGAGGTCGAACTGCCAAACTTTGATGGCGAAGACATTTAGCCTGAGTCCCAGTTCGAACGAGGTCGAACTGTCAAACTTTGATGGCGAAGGCACTTAGCCTGAGTCCCAGTTCGAGCGAGGTCGAACTGTCAAACTTTGATGGCGAAGGCACTTAGCCTGAGTCCCAGTTCGAGCGAGGTCGAACTGTCAAACTTTGATGGCGAAGGCACTTGGCCTGAGTCCCAGTTCGAGCGAGGTCGAACTATCAAACTTTGAGGGCGAAGGCGGTTGGCCTGAGTCCCAGTTCGAGCAAGGTCGAACTATCAAACTTTGAAGGCGAAGGCACTTAGCCTGAGTCCCAGTTCGAACGAGGTCGAACTGTCAAACTTTGATGGCGAAGGCACTTAGCCTGAGTCCCAGTTCGAACGAGGTCGAACTGTCAAACTTTGATGGCGAAGGCTCATAGCCTTAATCCCAGTTCGAGCAAGGTCGAACTGTTAATCTTCGATGGCGAAGGCACTTAGCCTGAGTCCCAGTTCGAATGAGGTCGAACTGTCAAACTTTGATGGCGAAGGCACTTAGCCTGAGTCCCAGTTCGAACGAGGTCGAACTGTCAAACTTTGATGGCGAAGGCACTTAGCCTGAGTCCCAGTTCGAGCGAGGTCGAACTGTCAAACTTTGATGGCGAAGGCACTTAGCCTGAGTCCCAGTTCGAGCGAGGTCGAACTATCAAACTTTGATGGCGAAGGCACTTAGCCTGAGTCCTCAGTTCGAACGAGGTCGAACTGTCAAACTTTGATGGCGAAGGCACTTAGCCTGAGTCCCAGTTCGAACGAGGTCGAACTGTCAAACTTTGATGGCGAAGGCACTTAGCCTGAGTCCCAGTTCGAGCGAGGTCGAACTGTCAAACTTTGATGGCGAAGGCACTTAGCCTGAGTCTGCTGTTTACATCGATAGTTCAACTCCTCGGGCGTTAAGTTTCGGGTTCGCTTTGGCCTGTGGTTGTATGTTGTACCCGTGCTATGATTGCCCGCTTGACCGTGGCACTCAGGTTGCTGTGAGGTGATTTTCGATTCTTCGTTTGAAACGCCTCTGCGCTAGTTTCCGGCCTGGTACAGTATGGTGGATGAGGGGGGGAGATGCTCCATTCTTTTGCCCGGCGCTCGGGAGGAGAAGGGTCAACAGGGTGGAAGATTTCTGGCTCCCGACGGGGCATTCGATTCTTCTTTGTGTGTGTGTTTTATGCGCCTCCCATGACTCTGGTTTGAGTTGATTTTTCTTCTTGGTGTTTCTTTTTCTTCGATCCAGGAAGAACTAAGTATTTTCACTAGGAAATCCCCACAGATGGCGCCAAATTGTTTGACTCAAAAGTTGTTTAACACTTTTTATGTAAATCAATCGATATAGATGAAGGGGTAAATCGTAGTCAACCTTAATTAATATTGGATCAAAGAACATAATCATTAAAGATAGAAGAATCAATTGAAATAACACCTGGGAGATTCTATTGACAATAGGAATTCGGCCTGCCTCTCCTTGAAGAGGTTCAGGAGATTACAATCAAGTCCTTTCATCCTCCTTGGAGGTGGAATCTCTCTTTCTCTCTTTCTAAAACGGTTTTGTCTTTCTTTCATGGAGTTCTC
>NW_017670843.1:125511-140102 GCF_001879085.1 Nicotiana attenuata | reverse complement strand
TTTTCCAGGTCATTGTCCTCTTTCCTTGGGAAGAGGTCGAGAGCCTGTCGATTTCTGAACTTCTCACGTCCTCCTCAACGTGATGGAGCATTCTTCCTTTTGTTCTCAGAACCAAGAATGTTCTCTGTTTTGGCCCAGGTGGAGAAGAATCAGGAGAGAGAATGGAGTGCTAAATACTTTCTCTCTGCCCATTGGAGAAGCTCTCCTTGAAGAGGTTCTCTCTCTTGGTATTTATAGCTTCAAGCTTTGTGAGCTGGCCACGAGTTGACGTCGTTTTGGCTGTGGAGACGTCCCCTTGTTGCGAAAGGGCCATGACCCCCTCGATCATCTTAAGGACAGCTGTCATAAGTCAAGAATCAACAGCGTTGACCATTTACTATAAATTGGTCGCGATGGGGTTGACCCTCCGGTCATCGTATGGCCGAATTTCTACCAATACAATGTTGTTGTTGTTGTAGTTTATTTTTACTTTTAGATGAATGAAATTTACTGTCTCTGGTTTTGCTGGATCAGATCTTGAACTTTGTAATTTTGTTTTTACTTTGTGAAAATAAAACTACATACCTCATCGCGCCCTTTCCTGCTTTCCAGATTAGGATGTTTGAATTGTTTGACATCATTCTCTTCCTAATACGATTTCCACATCTTTCAAGGAGTGATTTTATTTTGTGTCTCGTACAATTGAGGTCTCTTTTTATCTTACATATTTGTGGACCCATATCTTACACATCTGGGTCCACAAAATTCTGGGATCCACATATTTTTGAGACAAAGAAAAATGTGTGAGGCACAAATAAAACTTTTCTCTTTCAAGCGTTTAAAATCATTAAACAAATCATAGTTTAACTTTGATGTGATGTTCTCTTATCAATTACCTACTTTAACATTTTCTTAGAAGGTCACTGCTTGATCAAAGATTTGTTCTCCTCCTCGATGTTTGTCTGAGAACCGTAGTTAAAACCTCTTTTTCAAAGAAAAATTTTATCTGTTTCTTCGGAAAATAATCGAACCTCTTCTGGTGCAGGATGGTTCCTGTAGGCTGTAGCGTCGTTCTTGGGTCCAGCGGCAGTTGTGAAACTATCGTTGCACGCCCAAGTGAAATAGAGATAGTTGTACCAAAATAGTGGGATCAAATCAAGATCATGGGTGGTCCACAACGTGGTGCCACCGGTCAGCTTATTGGTGTTGATGGCACTGACGATATTGTAAAGGTTGATGCTACTCTTGAGACAAAAATATTAGACATGGTAATTTTGGCCAAATTAGCGTATGCATACTGACAATCAATTCTCACGCTGTGGTCAACAATAGTTTGCGTTTGTATAATAAACCCCCCCCCCCCCCCCTCAACCAACCAACCTTACGATAAGGTCTACAAATAACCCTCGTTGGAAGTTTGGCCCATCACCCACCTTGCCGTTACACTATTGGCCTGGATACCTCCTTTGTTTTAAATGGCTGCCACAGTGGATAAGTTATTTCGAATAACATATTCACTGTGGCAGCCGTTTAAAACAAAGAGGGTATCCAGGCCAATAGTGTAACGCAAGGTGGGTGATGGGCCAAACTTCTAACGAGGTTATCTGTTGACCTTATCGTAAAGTTCAGGGGGGTATTTGGACCTTTTCCGTATGTTAATCATGAATTTGAGGGTTGATATTTTTTGTGTGATCATTCATTCAGATTTACCGTACGTCTTTTTGTTTACTTTGTTTTGTTGTGTATAAAAGGACATAAACGCAGCTCCCATCCTCGTAGTTGAAGTGTAAAAGGAAGGAGTCCATCGTTAAGGTGAATAAGGGCGCATGTAAAGCTCGGATTAATTTTTTTCTCTTTACTTTTACTCTAACTATTAACAAATTAAACCAATTAAAGATGCTATCTGTTAAACTAAACATGCTGTGTCCATCATTCGTTTACAGCTTGTTTGGATGGGTATTACATATTGTACTGTATAGTATTGTTACTTTAAATACAATATTTGTTTGATTGTTACTTAAATGTTATTGTATCGTATCATTAAATCTGTTGTTACGTAATGACGGAAAGTTTTACTTTATGTTACAGGTGTGGTGGCGTCGTTACCTTGCTTTTTTCGTTCATCTTGCCCTTCCTTATTACACTACTTTTTAATATAATAATTGTACTCCATATCTTATTTTTTCTTAGTAATATTGCACGTTTATTTATCATATCATTGGTGCATGACATCATAAAATGATGGTAAATGATATAATCTATCTAAACGTTATATTCATCAAACATACAATACGATACATTATGAAACGAACATGTAACAACCATCCAAACAAGTTGTATCGTATATCATTCAGGGGCGGATCTAGTGTATGATATATGGGTTCCCGGGAACCCAGTAACTTTAGCGTAGACCCTGTATTTTTGTTAAAACTTTTATTGAATATCTATAAATATCTATTTGTGAACCCAGTTACTATTGTATATTAATTTGAGTTTGCGACAGGAACCCATAAGCTTAAAATCCTGGATCCGCCTCTGAATTATCATTCCTTTTCTTCCTCTTCTCCATTACACCTCCCTTCCCTTCTTCAAACTAGACTCTGGATGTCCACTCATTTCAAGAGATCTCTTTAATATATTGATATTGAACGTCCATCCAAAGGACAGCAAATGACATATAGGACCTCAAAATGGAGTCAATAATGGAGATGGCCACACACAAATAAATAATATAATGCCCACAACACTATTGGATTGAAATAATTGCGATCCCCATAAGTTTGTCCCCATTAGCAAAGCACATGGCCTTGCCTCCCAATAGCTTTAATGTGTCATGTTACTTGTCTTCAATTTATTAGTAGATAACTTCAAATGCCACTTACACATATGGCCCAAATACAATATTTTATATAATCCAAGATTCCCAAAATAGGGTTCCAGCCAATACGAGGCTGGCATGTACTAGTTGACAACTATTCAAATCTTTTCTTCTCGTGGATAATATTTTCATAATATATATATGTTATAAACCATCAAATTACAACAGATTTAAAAACTCCAAGGTCAATTATATAATTTGACATGGAAACCAAAAAAAAAAATACATTGAACAATTAATTGGATCATCAATTTCAGCTTCTGTTCTTGCATTTCTCCACTGCTCTTGGTGCTGCATAAAGTAAAACTATTTATCTTAGTGACAGAAATTGGATAAGAAAATAAGGAAAACAACAATTAAAAGTAATCTAGAAATTAATTCCTTGTGTGAGTATGTACCTAATCCAATGGCCTCTGATCCTTTCATTATCCTTAAGCGTTTGCATGAATCAACAAACATCCTATATAGAATAAAAGTAAAGAATTAGTTAAAGTTAATCACCAAATTAACATAATAAAACAAAAAAAGTATGGTGAAAATGAATAAATATTGGAGAAGCAATTAGAAACTTACTCCCAAGGTACATCACCAACAAGCATCCAGTCTCCATCCTTGTCTTCGTAAGTAGGTACATAGTCTGAGCCATTTAAGAGGTCTATTAATTTGCTCTCATTCATGAAATCCTTAAATCCATGAGTCCCACAATTTCCTACACAAATTTCAAGAAAATAAATGTTATTATATCAAGAATTTTAGACCAAAAAAAAAAAAAAAAGAGGAGAAAATAGCATATCTTACTCCATCATTTTGTTTTGGCAAGTAAAAAATATAAATTTTGTCTTCATTTAATTTTGGTAATTTTATTGGCAATATAATATGCTTTGCCATTTGTATATATCTTATTTTTTTTATCCTCATGTCTCGAACAGCCGACTTCTGGTCTAAGGTGGAGGGATCCCATCAATCTAAATTTAAATTAGTGGAGCGAGCCAATAAATTTTGAATACAAATTAGTGGCCGTTTGGACATATGAATTGTGAAATTCTAGAAAAAGTGAAAAAAAATTCATGTTGAAAATGATATTTGAAAACTGGAGTTGTGTTTGGACAGGAATACAATTTGAAGTTGTTTTGAATTTTTGTGAGTGATTTGGAGTGAAAATTATGAAAAATTGCTTTTTAGAGTTTTTCAAATTCCAAAATTCAACTTCAAATTGGATTTGAAATTTCATGGTCAAACACTGATTACGGAAAAAAAGTGAAAAAATTATGAAAAAAGTGAAATTTTTTTATAGCCAAACGAGTCCTTAGTTAAACCAAAACAAAAAACTAAAAACTTGGAGTGTGTAAACTATATTTAATTGCATAATATGAAAAGGTAAAAGATTATTTAGGTATATACCAATGGTGAAAGAGCTGAACATTTTGCCAAGGGCATCAGAGAGTTGTTGGTAGCTTTTGTACATCTTTAAGTCCACTTTACGTAAGTATGGAGCTCCGTCCACGCTAACTTTCACAAAGGCTGCGCCGCCGCCGGAGTTTTCGCCGTTGCCGGTGCTGTTCTTTTGGACGGTTAGTACATTCTTTCTGAATGATCTCACTGGTGGCCAACCCACAACTTGTGCCCTAAGATAAGGAAATAAACAATACCATTTTTCATTAGTTCCATGCACTCATTATTTTCCATTAAGTATCCCATAAATAAAAGATATTAGTTCCCTCTTTATACATAAAAAGAAGGGTGCATATAATGTGAAATTAGGTCCAAAGCTTGCAAAGACCTTAAACAAATATTGTCAGAAATTCATATGTCAATTTGTTTAAACTAATATTAGATATAGACTGATTTAAGTGTAGCAATATAATTAGTAAAAATTCATATAGTCGATTTTAATTTAATTTTAATTGATGCGCAATAATAATTACTCCCTCCGTTCACTTTTACTTGTTCAAAATGGACTTGGCACGCCCCTTAAGTATAATAAATGAAGTATACCATAACACCTATAATAATGATAGCATTTTAAGAAGTCTTTGAAAATAATTTAAAATTTAATGATAAGGATAAAACAAGAAAAAAAATTAATTTTCTCTCGATTTGTTAAAATTGACAAATAAAAATAAAAATATATTTTTAGTACGGTGAACAACTAAAAATGGACTGAAGGAATACTTCTTTAGCTCTAATATTAGACATAGCTACTTTTGATAAAGTGGTTCAGCTAGATGTAAAGTTTATACTGTTTTCATAATAGTATTGTACCATTTGTTATCTTCCTTAGCACACACATGCCTTGTCTCAACAAGAGGTAACAAAGAAATACTCTGTAAAGTACCTCTAATTTGTTTTCTAGAATAAATTGTTTACATTTTCAAAAAGAGGGTGAAAAGATAATAAATTAAAGGTCCATGTGTTTTCCACTAAAATGTTGGGTCATGAAAGTAAAAGATTCCAAATGTTTTGTTCTTCTCTCCATCTTCCAGACAAAACAAGTACCAAACCGCAGCCATACCCATATTCCTATTAAAGTCCAATTTTGCTCAAAAAGATAGGCTACAGTTCTGACACCTAACAATTATTTTTTTCCATTTTTTAGGAATTTTTTTAGAAGCAAATTAAAGTAATTCTACTCAAGAAATTCTCCTAATAATACGACTTTTCTTGTTGCATTCCTAAGTTTTTTCCCTTAATTCACTATTTGATCCCTACAAATTAATTACTAAGGTTTCTAGCGTGATTTATGATGCAAATCCAGTAATTTATAACATAAAGCACGAAGTAATTAGAATTTGCATGAGCAAATAATAAAAGGAAGAAGTAATAAAAGAGATAATTCGACAACAAAAAGCAGAAAAGAAAACTTTCTTGGCGCCTTTAATATTGTACATTATTATTTTCTAGGAGTTAAATTATCATACTCTAAACATAAAACTCAACAGAATTAAGAAAAATAGTCTGGAATTCCCATATAAAACTAAAGTTCTAAAACCATACAACATGACTTAGAAAATTTCATAAGGATAAAGTTTATTACTACCTTCACGTAAAATGGGACGAACTGATAAAAATTTCATTGCCATTTTAACTACTGCTACAAATATTATATGCATCAATAATTAAATTTTTCAAAAAAAAAAAAAAAAGAAACCCTTACTTGGCTGGTGGCTTAGCAGGATCAGTGGGAGCAATATTCTTCTTCTCCTTCATGTTGTCAACTTGATTGTCTCCTGTGGAATCCTTTGAAGAAAGGTTTAGTTTCAAATCAACAGTTTCTGAAAAGACTCTCTTCCCATTATTCTTTGACGTCATTTCACCTTCATTTCCATTAATGGCTCCCGGCAACCCTAGCCTCAGCTCCGTCTCCGCTTCGTAATCCAATCGAATTTTGTCACACTCCGCTCCCATCACACTCGTCATCTTACTTCTGCCAAGATTTTAACGTGGAAAATCCTTCTTCAAAATACAATGAATTTTTTTTCCCTTTTTTTTCTTCTCTTGTTTGTTTCTTTGGTGTTTTTCTTTTTCAAGTTGAGAATGAATGTGTAAGAAGGGTATAATGAGCATAAGCAAGCATGCTATATATGATATATGAAGAGTATGATATATTTTAGAGGGCAAGGATTTTGCCACGTGGAAGTGAATGATTAACCGGGTCGGTCTCGGGTTGTCGGATAGTATATGTCATCAGTGACGCGATTTTGTTTTTTGATTGGGGTTTTTAGTTTAATTTCTTCTTTTCATTTTGTTTTCTTGTTTGGAATAATAATGGACTAAGCAAGTTGGCTACTATTTTTGCGCTTACTTTTGTTTGTTAGGTTCCACTTATTGTCGTTCTTTTTCTTTTCTTACAGTAATAATCAATAAAAAATCGCGAGCTAAAGCAGTATGATAAAGACAATAGAGGGGACAACAATGACCACTT
Source organism: Nicotiana attenuata (assembly GCF_001879085.1). NCBI lineage: Eukaryota > Viridiplantae > Streptophyta > Magnoliopsida > Solanales > Solanaceae > Nicotiana > Nicotiana attenuata. The sequence goes on along the minus strand of NW_017670843.1, from coordinate 133,323 downwards.
TTTCTCAGCAAACAAAAGATAATCAATTAATCAAGGAGTAATTAATTTAAGGGTAAAATTATTAAAAAGAAGAAAGGCAAAAAGTAATAAAAAGTGAGGAAAGAGACAAGGGGCTTTTTTTTTCTTTTTTTATAGCTAAATGTCCCCTAAATTGTCTGCCTTTTATTCTTGTGTTCAAACTAACTTATAACATAACTCTAGATTTGTATCACTCTGTATATTCCCATGCCTTTCTCATATTTTTATAAATGAAATATATAAATAAAAACTAAATTGTAACACCAGTTTCAAAAAAATCATTGGGGTATCGTTTTTTTTTAACACAACACAAGATTAGGCTCAAGGCTAAAACTTAGCGAGCTCAACCTTCAAGTCAACCTGCTCAAACATGTCTAACTTATACTCACATTAAAATATTCTAAACCCACTCAATTGAAACTAAAGTTATATAGTAATTAAGATCATTATCATAGAACTCACGGGAAACTAGACAATGGTGTAAGTATATATGGTGCAATTTTACGTTGAAGAATGAGAATTATTAGTTATTTAATTAGCAATTAGTTAGTTAGTCGTGACAACAGTACACACCTTTTAAGTTAAAGAAGTAGTTAGAAGTTAGTTGTATATATTAGCTATACATTGTAGCATTTTCATACTGATTAATCAAATGAGAGTGAAGGTCCTCTCTCCTGTCCAGTCTGTTCTTCAATGTCTTCTCCTCTTGTTCATGAGTGTTGAATCCATATTTGACCATGGTATCAGAGCTTGTGATGTAGATCCGAGCTTAGTTTCTGCTTGATTTTACATTTCTGCTTCCTAATTCTGGATTCAAAGTTTTTTTTCAAGGTTTTCCGGTTGGTCTCGATTCCTCAATTCTAGGGTTGAATTGTACCTGAGCGATTGAGCTTATCCATCTCTATTCCTCTTCTCATTCGAGTTTAAGAACCACTCATCAATGGTCGTAGGAGACAACAACTCTGGCTTGAATGTAGGCAATGAACTTGACACCAATTTTGCACAACCAGTTGATCGAGTCATCACACCAATTCCAACAGTGGATCAACATCATCCACCATTTTTGCAGCCTTGCGACACTCCAGGTAACTCTTTAATCTCGATCAAACTTACTCGTCCTAAGAACTATGCTCTATAGAGCAGCTCTATGCGAATTAGTTTACTCGCGAAAAGTATATTAGGGTTCGTTGATGGTGGATATCCTAAATCAAGGTTTGGTCCATCTCTTCATGACTTGTGGGGAGAAGTGTAATGCAATAGTACTCTCATGGATAATAAACTCTGTTAGTAAAGAATTGCTAAGTGGAATGATTTATGCCACGAGTGCTCGTAAAGTTTGGACAGATCTCAAGGAGAGCTTTGACTAAGTTAATGGCTCTAGAGTTCTATTCCTACATAGACAGATAGCCACTTTGTATTAAAGAATCTCCTTTGTGTCCAGCTATTTCTCCAAATTGAAAGAGCTTTGGGCAAAATGTGATGCCCTAATGCCTTGTCCTAGGTGTGGGTGTGAGGTGTCAAAAAAAGTATGCTAAATATTTTGAATCTTATAGGCTTTTGCAGTTTCTTATGGGACTAAACGAGTCATATGGTCAGTCTAGTAATCAGATAATGATGATGTCTCCCACCCCCATCATAAACTAAGCTTATGCTATGGTTATCTCTGGGGAGTGTAAAAGATCAATAGAAACCTCTTCACATGTAGCTGAAAATCAGGATAATACAGCCTTGTTTAGCGGTGGAAGCAATGGAGCTTACGATCCTAGTAACATAGCCTTGTTCAGCAGCAAGGGAGGCCCTAACTCAGTGAACAATTTTAGGACAAGGAAGAATTTCATGTACTGTGACTATTGTAATTTCAAAGGCTACACTAAAGAGACTTAGCTTGTTATAAGCTAAATGGCTACCCATCAAACTTCAAGTCCAAGAAGAAGTACAACTCTACAGGGAACTTTGCCAAAGAGAGTCAAGGTGTGAATGCTGGCAACACAGTTAAAAACTCAAACTTTGGTCCAACAGGAGAAAACTTTGGAGGTACCACAACTAACTTTATAGGAAGCACTTCAACTGCTAGAGAGTCATCTTATAGTCAAAATTAGAGTACACCAGTTGTAGTGTCTCATTTCACACCAGAATAATACTCACAGATTCTATAAATCCTAGGATAGTGAAGTGAAATCAATGAAGCGGTTATGGCAGCATGTATGGATAATGATGCTACAACAATCACTGATGAAACTGATAAATTCACTAAATGGATAGTAGACTCGTATGCTTCTAATCATATGGTTAGAAGTGAATCTAAACCTTGTGATAATTCCAAAAAGGAAAGGTACTTTTACCTACTGGAAGCCTAGCTATAGTTAAACACTTAGGAACTGCTTATAGTTTCCGAGGAAAAATGATAACTAATGTCATGCAGATCCAGAGTTCAAATACAACTTATTATCAGTGTCAAAGATAACTAAAGAGTTGAAGTGTTCAATCTGTTTCTTTCGTGATTTCTGTATTTTTCAGGATCTATTCAATGGCAAGGTAAAAAGGAATGTTAAGGAAGATAGTGGACTATATGTGCTCACTCCAAATAGTAGATTGCAGTCTGCGGACAATTCAGGAAAGGACATTTCAACACCACTAGTGAATACAATAAAGGATAAGGATGGTAGATAAATATAGCCTTATGGCATAGAAGATTAGGCCATGTGCCTATTGATTCTCTAAAACAAACATCCTATGTTTCAGACTATTGACAGTACAAAATTTTATCAACATTGTACAATATGTTTTTGGCTAAACAAACAAGACTACCATTTTCTTTGAGTACTACTATTTCTACTAGTTATTTTCATACAGTTCATGGAGATGTTTGGGGTCCATACAGGGTACCCACTCATGATGGGAAAAGGTATTTTTTGACTTTGGTAGATGATCACTCCAGGTATAGGTGGATATTTCTCTTACCTTATAAATCCAAAGTAATTGTTGCTCTCAGAAATTTCTTCCTTATAATTAAGAATGTATATTCCTCCACTGTAAACATTCTAAGAATTGACAATGGTTGTGAGTTTTTTAACTCTCAGATGACAAACCTACTTCAAACTTTAGATATTGTTCATCAGAGTTCTTGTACCTACACTCTACAACAAAATAGAGTGGTAGTAAGAAGGCACAACCACATCCGAAATGTTGCTAGGGCATTGAGGTTTCAAGCAGCAATTCCACTCATATTTTGGGGAGATTGTGTTCTTATTGCAGTATATCTTATCAATAGGCTTCCTACCTCAGCTCTTAAAGACAAAACTAAAACGCCTTTTGAGATTTTACATGGCAGGTCTCCTAGCTTAGGACATTTAGAGGTGTTTGACTGCCTAGGATATGTTATAGAAATGAGAAAGGCGGATAAATTCTCTCCTAGGGCAGTCCCTGCTGTGTTTCTTGGTTAATCTATGACACTGAAGAGTTATAAGATGCACATTATTCATTCAAGGAATTTCTTAGTAGGCAGATATATGGTATTCAAGGAAGATGTCTTTCCTTTTCAATATCTGGATACCGCAGTTACTTTCTTATTCCCTGTGCTAGATTTCTCCACTACTTCTCTCTCAGATTATAGGCTTGATGTCCCTGCTCTAGTTACAACTCCTTCTGTAGCATCTAATGAGCAAGACACTGAATATCCAGACATGCCAACCTCCTCTAGTGAAATTTCTCTACCAGCAGCTACTTCTATAGATACAGTGCTCAATGAAGCAGTGCACAATGCACCCATGTAAGTAGAACTAAGTACAAGCAAGATATTAGCCAGAGTAAGCAAACCACATGTTTGGCTAAAAGATTATGTTACCCAAGGAGAGGAAAATGTCAATTGTTGTTACCCTATATCACTGTATGTGAGCTATGATCATATCTATGCTCCATTTGGTACTGCACTATATGCTTACTCTTCTATTGAGAAACCTGAAACTTACCTTGAGGCAGTTAAAGATCCCAACTAGATTGCAGCAATGAAGTCTGGGCTTGTAGCATTAGAGGAAAATAAGACATAGAGTATTGTTGATCTTCCTACTGGTAAGGTTCCTATTGGTTGCAAGTGGGTATTCAAAGTGGAGTACACAACTTCACGAGCAATAGAAAGGTACAAAGCCAGACCTGTGTCCAAGGTATATAGTCAGTAGGAAGGCTTAGATTACATTGAGACCTTTTCACCTATGATAAAAATGGTAACTATTAGGTCTGTGGTTGTTGTTGTCATTGCTAAGCACTGACCTATCTTCCAAATGGATGTACATTGTATTCCTACGAGGAGATCTTTTGGAGGGGGTGTATATGGACATTCCTCAGGGGTTTGCTAGCCAGAGAGGGAGTAATAAAGTCTGCAAACTACATAAGTCTATATATGTCCTTAAGCAGGCTCCAAGACAGTGGAATAGAAAGCTGACTGATCCACTCCTACACCTAGGCTCCACTCGAAGACATTTTGACTATTCCCTATACACAAAGCACATACACGATAAGCTGGTTATAGTGTTAGGCTATGCAGATGATCTTCTTGTAATTGGAAGTTGTAATGATTTAATCTTGAAGACAATAAATGACCTAAAGCTAAAGTTTAAAATGAAGGATTTGGGAGAGATTAAGTTCTTCCTAGGCATAGAATTTGTCAGATCAGACAAAGAGATTGTAATGAGTCAAAGAAAGTATGCCCTGGAACAAATTACAAAAATGGCGCTTGGAGGTGCTAAGCCTGCTGGTGCACCACTTAAAATTAACTTGAAGTTAACTTTTGATAAGTATGACTGTTTTGATAACAATGATGACAAAACTGAGGACAAGCTACTCACTAATGCAGTATCATATCAAAGGCTTTTAGGCAGATTACTATATCTGACAATGACCAGAGTTGATATTGCCTTTGTGGTGCAGGTGCTTGCCAATTCTTGCATAAGCTGAAGCAGTCACATATAGAACCTGCACTAAGGGTGGTAATATATATCAAAGTTGCACCTGGACTTGATCTGTTGATGCCATCTGAAGGATCAGAAAAGCTACAAACTTTATGTAACTCAGACTATGGAGGATGCCTACAAAGTAGAAGATATGTCACTCGCTATCTACTGAGGCTTGGCAATGTTCTTGTATCCTGGAATTCTAAGAAGCAAGACATGTTGCTAGAAGCTCAGCAGTAGCAAAATGTAGAAGTATGGCATCACCTGTGGCAGAACTAACTTGGCTGACTGGGCTGCACAAGGAGCTAGGAGTAACTGTTCAGTGGCCTATATACCTTTACTGTGATAGCAAAGCTGCCATCAAGATTGCAGCTAATCCTATATTCCATGAGAGGACAAAATATATTGATATTGACTGCCACTATTTTCACAAAAAAATAGTGCAAGGGATGATCAAAACAGATCATGTACCTACCAAAAAACAACAAGCTGATCTTCTAACTAAAAGTTTTGGGAAGCTGAAACATGACTATCTTGTATCTAAGTTGGGGTTGAAATACATATTTCAACCATAAGCTTGAGGGAGGGTGTTGAAAGAGAATTGTTAGTTAGTTAGTTAGCAGTTAGTAGTTAGTTAGTTAATGTGTGACAGTTGTATACATCTGTTAAGTTAAAGAAGTAGCTCGAAGTTAGTTGTTTATATTAGTTGTACACTGTAGCATTTTCATACTGATTAATCAACTGAGAGTGAAGGTCTTCTCTCCAGCTCAGTCTCTTTGTTCTTCGTTGTCTTCTCCTTTTGTTCATGAGTGTTGAATCCAGATTTGATCATTTTAAAGACCTCTAATAATATTACAAAATCTAGCAGTGTCTAAACATATAGAGTTCAATAGAAACAAAATAAAATAATTTTGCATAGAATAAAAACGGGAAATTTACATAAAAATACAGTTAGAGGAAGCACTTTTCACCCGCCTAACCCAGGAATATAGTTTTCATCCGATAGCCCACAAACCTTTCTGAAAACAAGTCAAACTCTGCCTACCGTTTACTCACTGTGATTCCTTTTTCCTTTTACCATCCGTTTCACACCTAAATCAGATTTCTCATTTTTATCTTTTCCTTTTGTCCTTTTTCTTTCTTATTTGTTTTCTTTTACTTCCCTTTTTACATATTTCAAAAAAATTAAAACTTGGTAAATGAATTGTAAAATTCCTCCAACGCGTACAAGATCTTTTTCAAACAGCAATACACAAAAAAGAAGAAGAGAAGAAAGTGTCAAACTTTCATAGAGGCCTTTTATACAGTGACAATGTATATACATCCTTATAAACTGAAAAAATATATAATTATACAACATTATACACAAATAAAAATATTTATACACAATCATACATATTATATAATACTGTATAAGTGGATATAAATACCACTTATAGAATATTTCCACTAGAAAATGCATTATGTCCAACACTACACTTACTGAAAATAATGTATCAACTTGTATAAATATGTATAATGGTGTATAAAAGGTGTTTGTACATTCATATACACAATTATACACTATTATACAGTGTTGATACAAACTGCTACATGGTATAATTTTTTATTCAAATTTCGAGTTGTAGCAAAAGGTATTGGATGATTCAACTCGTCAATAGGTTGACAACTTTGCGCCAATGATTCTGGATACAATACCCACACAAGATACACCCAGTTTTAGATCTGAGACTTCAAGGTCATAACAATAATGATCCGAATTTCAAACTTCAAAATCTTCCAAAATTAGTGATTATTTTTTTATGCAAATCAAGTTTGAGAGCTATTTATTTTTAGATATGTGTGTATTTTCATTTTTCTTTTAAAATCTTTAATTTTCTTCCGCTTGCCACCATCAGACTTGATGGGTTGGACGACGGAGGAGGAACCTGAGCCTTCTTCGAGCCATTGATGGCAGAACTGCGTAGAGGGAGGGAGAATAGCAGGGGCTAGGTTAAGAGAGGATGGGGGGATCTGTGTGGGTTAGACAGAAAGAAGCGAGAGGCGGTGGGGAGAGAAAAATGCGGTGCAAATGAAGAAAAAAGAAAAAAAATAAAAACCCTAGATGTGTGTCTTTAATAATGGGCTAAAGGCTGAAAAATTTCTTTCAAGTTATGCACAATATGGGCTAGGTCGGGTAAAACTTAAAAACATGATCCATTTTTTGTTATGGTGTGAAGTAATGTGTATTTTCTTGTAACTCTTTCAATAAAAACTCCTTCGTACATATTATATATTTTCCTGAAGAATGTAAGAATCAAATGTTTATAATTTTTTTGTCAATTAAGTACAAAGCAGCTGAAAGAAATAAAAATGTTGTTTTCTTTATTTCATACTACTTAAAGCCCGTTTGGATGGGCTTGTTTTAAGTGACTTTTAAGTCAAAATAGCTTTTAAGCTAAAAGTTAGGAATTCTAATTTTTGGCTTTTGGCTTGTTTTTGTCATTTTAGCTTAAAAACAAATGCTTAAAAGCACTTGTTTACTTTATCCAAACACTACAAAATGACTTAAAAGCTTTTTTGGCTTAAAAGCACTTAAAACAAGCCAATCCAAACGGGCTCTTAGTAAAGTTCTCTTGCTTCAAACAAAATTGAAGAGGAGAAATTATGTGATTGTTTTTGCTCTATCGTTTGTCATGATTGTTCTATATTTCAAAATTCAACTATTAGAATTTCTTTAGTGCGAAAGATCTTGAGAATAGAGATATTACTCTCACATAAGTTATTATTTATCTACTATTCCAAAGTCAACAGAGTTGATAGATTGATAATCAAAAATTAAATCAAACATAAATGATATAGCCCCCCC
>NW_017670843.1:117796-125467 GCF_001879085.1 Nicotiana attenuata | reverse complement strand
TTTTTTCTTTTTTTTGCAAAATTTATCTCCAACCTCCCTTTGCCAAACACAAAAAAAACAAACATATCTGGCAAACCAAGCTTTATTAAAAATAAAATTAAAAAAAGTCAAGACAAGGAAAAAGCATGTGCTAAGCTTTATTGAAGCAGAGAGAATAATGAAAGGGCCCAAATCCAACGCAATAAACCATATGGCAAATGGGGACAGTGCTATGTACCCTCTAAACCTCAAACCATGTGCGCCAGCCTCACCTTTGCCCAACTCTTCTCCCATCTTTCCTAACAACCCTAGCTTGCTACTACTACATTATTATTCTCAAGAAATTCCCTTCTACTTTCCTCCTTTTCTTAGATCTATGAATAAATATTGTTAATCATTTGGTATCAAGAATACTCTGACCGAACTACTTTAGATTCATGTCACGTAAGGCTTATGTTAAGGAGAAAATTTTGCTTTCCTATTAGAAATTTTTTCATTCGCAAAGTTTAAACAGGAAATCTCTAAGGGATTTCATCCATCTTACCATATTACTTGGTGGGATTTTTAATAATAATTAAGAAAAGGGCAGCCTGGTGCACTAAGCTCTCGCTATGCGCGGAGTTCGGGAACGGCCGGATCACAAGGGTCTATCATACACAACCTTACTATGCATTTCTGCAAGAGGCAATTTCCACAGCTCGAAGTCATGACCTTCTGATCACGTAGCAGCAACTTTACCAGTTGCACCAAGACCCCCTCCATTTTTAATAATGATTACACATTATAAATGGAGGTTCCTCTTTTTTGCTTTTTATTCTGAGATGAAGGCTTCTTTTTTTTTAAAAAAAAAAGAGAGAAAATAATACTTAGTTATTTTGGTCTTCTTCTGTCCCTATATAAGCAACAAAATTATGATGTCCAATTATGAGTTCTAATATTTTCTCATTTAAAATCTATTCATTTTTTGGGTAACCTTGCCCAGATCCAGACATGTCTTGAGATGATATTTTGATCAGAGTAGCGTAAACTAATGGTCGTCACAGGCAAAATATAATATATAGTAAATGACAATTTGTCATTTTGTTCTTATTTAAAAAAGATCAATTGTGCTTCTGGGAAATTTGCTAATATATTGAATTATGCGATAGCCGATAGAATATACTTTTGAGCTAGGCTGATTTATTTTTTAAATATAATAGTCATCGACAATTTTGGCTAATCTGAGAATTTTATGAGTTGAAATAAATTTCACAGCAATCACTTTTACGAGTCATTGTCCTAAAATTATGACTATATATTCATATTCATTATACCTTTGTGTTTTTCTGACATTAGACTTAGCAAATGTTCGAACTTTGACAAGTTAGTTTTTTTTTTCTTCTGGAAACTAGAAAGTGAATGGATATGATAATTGATAGCTATTCTATTTAGTAGAGCTTTGATATTTGGATAAAATTTGAAAGAGGAAGTACTCCGATACGTTAAAAGAAAACATATGATTGGAAAAGATGGTCTATTAGGTATAACCATCTGGTTTAAACTTACTAACTCGAGTAATTCAAACCCGTATCGTGTATGCACTATTAGACGGGAAGAACTTTCTATCAAAATTTCTTAATTTTTAGGGCTTGAATCATAATTTCTGATTAAGAGTAAAGGGATCTCATCCATCTCACCATATCGATTAGCAGTTGGAAAAAGTACTCCTCAACGAACAAGCAACCGCAAGTCAAAGGTAAAATTCAAGAAAATGGCACTTTAATTTGTGGGCAGGTAATTATTTTCACCCTTAGGAAATTACTTATGCCAGTTTCACTTTCCTCTTTCTTAGTCTTGAATTTTGTTAAACTTTTTATTTATTTGTTTTTTTATTTCAGCCAATTTTGTTATACTTATCAAAAAGGCAGCCCGGTCCACATTTTTGCAAGAAGTTGTTTCCACGGCTCGAACCATGACCTCCTCATCACATGGCGGCAACTTTATCAGTTACGCCAAGGCTACCCTTCTAATTTTGTTATACTTATTAACTTGATTATATCAATTTAAGTGTCAAAATTTTATGCCCTCCAAAACTTTCTCAATTTTATGATCTACGAGGAGGAATTTTTATTACATATTTTGCTCTAATTTCGAATAATCATATTGCTTCTCCACTTTCACCAAAACATCAAATGCTTTTCAATCAAGTAACGAAATTCACCTCACTTTCTTTGCTCACGTTTTTAAGTTATACCCTAAACGAACTCAAAAAGGAAATACCTGGAAAATATTGAATAACTTCTCCACTATCGGATTAGAAACTATTTATTTTTTCTGTTTTCCCATAAGTAGAATTCTTTTTAAAACATAACTGAAAATAACGATGTTTGTTTTAAAACGGACTAGTATTAGTATCCGCGCAATGCGCGGACATAATCATATTAAATTATGTGTAGGTTACTTGAATAATGTGCAAATAACCGTAAAATATAAACCTCTCAGATAAAAACTATATAACATTAGATATTAATTATGAAGTAGGATATGAAATTATTGTTCAAATTTCGTAGTGCATAACCTATTTTTTTTTTTATATTTGTAGCAACCTAACCTTGATTTTAGTCTTGCATTTCGTTTCGCTATCAATATTAAAGAATACTAAACATATCATGTTGTGATCTATCTTGGTTGAGCACAATAGATCATATTATTTTAAAAAACTTCTTACTATCACTTTGTTTTTATCTAAAAGTTAAATATGTCTTATCAGCACATTATTTGTACGCAAATTCTTTTTGCTTTTATTTTTTCTTATCGTTATTGCATTATTTATTATTTAATATTATTGTACTATCATATAATATTTATTAGCTTAATAATTAAATTAATGTCTTACTTATTATTCTTTTAATAGTCTTTAATAAATATAAATATTTTATTCTTAAAATTTGGTATATTTTTATGCTTGTATCCTATCATTCGAAATTTTTTAATCAATTAAATTTATTGTAATATTATCAAACATAATTTAGTTTTTTTAGTTTATTTATTTTTAAATTAATTTAATATATAAGTATCCTCACACTATCTCTATTTTTATACATTTCTTCCCTACTATAAATTTTAATTAGTTTTTACATTAATTTTTTACCTATAGCCAAAATAATATCATATTTTATTTTAAATTGTAAAATTAATGTAGGCTAAAATATTAATACATAAGTTATTTGATGATTATGCTCCAAATTTATTGAGTTCTCTTATAATTATATTTTATTTAGATGCAATTAAATTTCTTTTCTTTTTTAGCTTTAAGATATAGATTTAATATTTAATTTTCAAAATTACCTATATTAAAAAGGTATTTTATATTCTTAAAATTTTATTTTAATATTAGAAAAATAATATTTTAATTGTTTGAACATATTATATTTTTTTGGTAATTAACTTTATTTCCACGTAAATATATACATGTATAACTCTAAGTTTGGACATTCATCCCCAACTTAGTAACATCTCTTCTTCAATGCCCACTCTAAAGATAATAATTGAGATTTTGCATACTATTCCTCAAACTACTTTGTCTAACACCTATACAATGAATATCTCTAACTATCTGTTTAGTAATATCATCACTACTTCTCTTAATCTTGTGAAAGATTCTTCTATTTCTTTCCAGCCATATGTGGTACACTGCTCCAGTCATACCTATCATGTACAATATAGTTTTAGCACCATTGCCTTTCATCAGCTCAGTAGCCCATTTGATCTCCTCATCCCATCTTTTTGGTTCACGATTGATGTTCATCCATTTTAGTAATCTTCTCCATACATCTTCTGAGAAAGAGCAAGTGAAGAAAATATGGTTGTGACTCTCCATCGCATGCTCGCAAAGTGAACATTCTGGACTGACTTGCATTCGCCATTTCCTCAATCTATCTTTTGTATATAGTCTCTCCTGCACTATAAATTTCCACTTTGGACAGCTTTTGTTATTGCACAGCAGTCGACTCCAGCTTACCTTCGGGAAGTCCCCTCTTAGTTGCCTATACATTCCTCTAATGGAGAATGAACTATTCTGCATTACCCTTCCTGTGTCTAGACCTACTTCATTCAAGTATTTTCCAGCTTGTAATATCTTCCTTATTATCCAATAAGCTTGTTTTGCATCAACTTCCCATGACTCCCTTCCTTTTAAATAGTATGCATGCACCCATTTGATCCATAGTTTATCCTTTTTCTTCCCCAAGTTCCACATATGCTTCAGTAGAGCTGCTCTATTTCCATGTGTTGAGGTCTGTAACATTCAGCCCTCCCTTAGTTTTAGGCCTGCACAGCTTGTTCCATGCTACTAAAGCCTTCTTGCTCGAGCCGGTATCACCAGTCCATAGGAATTTCCTACACATGGCTTCAACCTGTTGGATGACTTTCTTTGGCAAAGGAAAAATCTGTGACCAGAAAGACTGTATGGAATGAGTACACTCTTGATCAATTGAAGTCTTCCTGCATAGCTCAGAAACTTCATTGTCCACTGTCTTATTCTCCCCAGCATTTGTCTAGCAATGGTTGGCATTGGCTTACTGATAACCTTTTAGTACTTAGTGGAACACCTAAGTATCTAAAAGGAAGTTCACCTGTGCTGAACCCTGTAACTTGAGTAATCTCCTGTTGTATTGCCCTTGAAACTCCTCCAATATATATGTTGCTCTTGTTCTGGTTTGCCACCAAGCCTGAAGCTTTTCAAAAGATGTTGAAGCACTCATACAATAGCTGCACAGACACCTTATCACCTCGACACAAAAGAAGCAGGTCATCAGCAAAACTGAGCTGGATAAGACTTGGTTTTTCACATCTTGGGTGGTAGTTGTAGTTAGGTTGATCCTTTAAGCTCTTCAAACTTCTTGTCAGATAGTCCATTGCCAAGACAAATAACAATGGAGACATAGGATCTCCCTGTCCCATTCCTCTTCTTGCATCAAATGGAATAGTAGGGCTGCCATTGATATTGATAGAATAGGACACTGTTTTAATGCATTCCATAATCCAGCCTACAAACTTTGAAGGAAAACATAGTCCATCAAGCACCTGCTCCAAAAATACCCATTCAAGTGAATCATAAGCTTTTTGCATGTCTATCTTGATCATGCATCTAGGTTAAATCCCTTTCCTACCATAACCTTTTATCAGTTCATGGCTGAGCAGTATGTTATCCATCAGTCCTCTCCCAGGTACAAATGCCGCCTGGCTCTCATCCACCAGTGTGTTCCTAACCATCCTTAATCTACTTGTCAGCAACTTGGATATGATCTTGTATAAGGTAGTGCAGCAGGAGACTGGTCTGTATTCTTTTATTGAGGTTAGGTTCTCACTTTAGGAATAAGTGTAACTGATGTGCAGTTTATTGGTTTGAACATTTTCCCAGTGCTAAAGAACTGCAGAACTGCCTTTGTTATCTCTTCTCCATTCATCTTCTATGTTCTCTTGAAAAAGCAAGCATTAAAATCATCTCCCCCATGTGCCTTCATATCATATTATATTTATGTAGTAATATGTTTACTATCATTTTATTTTTTTCCGTAATAATTTCCAAAATAAAAAAATTATGAAATAAAAAAAAATCTCATCTCAAATTCAAATAATTCTTATCATTTTATTTTCTAAATTGGAACGCAGTTTCAAAAAATTATGCTATGCTTTCAAACTTATACTAACTGCACTCAATTCAAATATTAATCATAGAAAAATATTTTCTTAGTTGTTTGAACACATTATGTCTAAATGTTGTAGTAATATTTTTACTGTCAGCTTATTTCTTATGTAAATTTTCTTTCTTTTTAGCTTTAATGCATATTCAATTTTTAATTTTTATTAGTATAATTACCTATATTAGAAATTTATTTGTATTTTAGTTATTTTATTCATAAATAAGACTTCAATTTCGTGATAGTATCCATAGTTTGAGCATTCTAATCATAGTTTTAACAACTTTCTAATTTCAAATTCAATTATTTCTAATAGTAAATTTTAATAATTAACATAATTTTGCTAATTTTTTAAGTATTGTATATTTAATTTTTACAAATTTCTAATTTCAAATTTAATTAGCCTTTCCCTTACTAATTTTAAGTTTGTATATTTAACTTATTTTATTTTCTAAACTTATGATTTATAAATATCCTCACATATCTCTAATTTATTTCTATTATTCAATATTTTTAGTTTTTGATTTTATCTATTAGACTTGAGTTATGTGGACCTATTCATATTATGACTTTTCTTATCATAATATAAAAAACTTGCTCATCTCAAATTTAAATAAGTTTTACCGTTTTTTTCTATGATAAAAAATCTAAAAACAACTCTCTATTTATTTTGTATTTTTGATATTGTATTATTCAATACCTAATATTATTACATTGTCATGTGGGTTTTTATTAGCTTGTTTGAATTTAATATCTATTTACCACACTCATTCTAATATAACATAGATAAAAATTTAAAAACTTTCTCAAATTCAAATAAGTTTAATTATTCTATTTTCCAAATTTCACTGCATTTTCAAAAATTATGTTATGGTTTCAAACTTAAACTAACTACACTAAATTCAAATTCTAATCACAAAAAAATATTTTCTTAATTGTTTGAACCCATTATATCTTAATGTTGTGGTAATATTTATGTATAAAATATTTATTTGCCCGATTTATTAAAATATGACATTATTATTCTTGTTATTAAAATATTTTTTTACTAATTATTTAAGTTTTTTCATACCTTATAAATAATTTATATATTTTATGTAAGATCTTATTTTGCTGCTTGAATTTATTTAATTTTAAACTTAATAAATTTGTAATATCTTAAGTAAATTTTAATTTTATTTTAACTTACTCCAACGTATAAATAATCACAGGTTATCTAAATCTACGTCTTTCTATATTTTTTTTACTTTTTTCTATTATAATTTTTCGTTAATTTTTTACCTCCATATTTCTAGCTAACATAGAAAAAATATCTATGGGTGGATCAATATAGATTTATAAATAGAGATATAGCTACAAATATACATATAAATATAAATTTAAATGTAGATACATAGATTAGATTTGTCTAAGATTTATTTAAATTGAGTATAATATTTATAAACTACTTACATTAATTATGTTTCCATTTATAACTCAAATTTTTAATGTTGCCTTAAAATTGCCAAGTGGCTTTTCTTAGCTTTCCACTTGGCTTAACCCCATGCTTCACTACTCTCCTTTTAATAAAATATAAATTACGTGTTTTCAGGAAATAAAAGACAATCAAAAGAGAGCACTCGACCGTATTCTTTTTAAAGGTTATGCAAAAACAACCTTTTCCAAGATTATTTTCCAAAAAATAAATAAATGTTCCTCATATAAATAACTGCGTAGGTTTCTCTTTTTCTATTTCCAATATGCTGTTGAGTATTGATACCTTGTCAGGGGCGTCTTTAGGGGGTTTCATAGTGCACCTGGGTGTACAAAGGAAACCGACAAATCGCATCAACCCGATAATCTGAGTCAAACCGGAAAAAAAAATCCGACTATGATTTTGTTTGATTTGGTTTGGTGTTGGAAAAAAAACCCGACCATAATTGGTTTGGTTTGGTTTTAACTAAAGAAAGTCAAACCGAAACCAAACCAACCCGACATTACATATATAGAAATTTTAGATATATTTAATATA
>NW_017670843.1:42089-117771 GCF_001879085.1 Nicotiana attenuata | reverse complement strand
AGAGAGAGGATACCCCGTATAGCTAAAAAGGCTCTAGAAATGTCAGATAGTGCAATTAGACAATGACTAAAGAACTACAAAAAGGTTATTAGGAATTGGTAAATTTAAATGCAAGAAAATTTAATAAAAGATTTAGAAAATAGCAGGACCAGCCATATGCCTAAAGACAGGCTCTATAAGACAAAAATATTTCAACATAGAAGACATTAAATTAGTACAAAAATCAAAGAAAAAATAAAAAATATTACCTGATTAAATATGACATTAGAAACAGACTACTTAATATAGAAACAGAGGGAGTTTTGAAGGATGGGGAGCAGTTTTGAAAGCAAACCAAATAATTATAGTGGATAGGAATACAGAAAAAATATGTGCTTACCAAAGTGGTAAATATAGAGAAAAAGGAGAAATGAGTAGTATGGATGCAGAAATTTTAGCTGTAATATACGAATTAAATAGTTTTAAATTATACATATTGAATAAACAAGAAGTAACAATTAGAACTGACTGTGAAGCTATAGTTAAGTTTCACCAAAAGATAAATGCAAAGAATAGTAGTAGAAGAAGATGGTTAAATTATTGATACGATATCAATATATAATTTGGTTTTTGAACATATTAAAGGAAAAGATAATAATTTAGCAGATCAGTTAAGCAGGCTTAAAATTACTGTTAATTAATAAATATTTTACATGTACAGCATGAGACCAACCAGTTCCCAAGACTGAAGAACAAGGGAAGGGCATTCAAGCCTCACCCTCAGACAAATACTTGCAGACAGTATTAGGTAATTCTTCATTTTAAGCCACAATCTTTGCAGAACAAACTCATATAATAGAATAAGTTTTGAAAAGCATAATTTAATATTTTTTCCACATCAAACTAATCGTTCTAGAGTATACCAAGAATGTGTCATAGATAGACCTCAAAGATGTTAATTGATAACTTATGGATAGCATATAATAAAAAAAGATCTTATCTGAAATATGTTATACGCGGCTCTTAATGCCTTAGGACAGTATTTTACAGACAAAAAATCAAGAAAAAAGATTTAAAATATTGTAGTTATACATGGTAAGACAAATGGCATTTTTCAAACATGGTTAGAAGTACTAGACCTCTATTTAAAAACATAGAAAACCACTTTTTAAAGGTTTCAATGACTTCACTGAAGCATTAGACTATGCAAGAGGAATACTAGGACCAACTACTATATTCTCCCCGCACTCAGACAAAACCCAGAAAAAGTTTCCCAATATAAATCCAAAAGGACAACGACAAGATAATATTCTGTGATCATTGCTCATCCAATGACGGAAGCCTTCAAACGAATAAACCAGAAAGAATGAAATCTTGGCACAGGAAAAAAACAAGACTTATGGAGCCAATGAAGGTACTAGAACAAAGATAACTGCGTTAAAATTTGAATTGACACAATCCAGACTTAAATTATATCTCAACAAGACACTGAGATGAGTAAGTCAAAAACAGAGTTCTCCATCTCAAGAAAAAATGGATGAGAAGGGTGTGCATTCCCCAATGAATGCAGCAAAATCTACTGTATCGGATAATGATACAGCTAGTCCGGTTCAAACGGTAACGGTAAAAGACATATCAAATCCGTTTATGGCTGTCATTTGCCAAAAAGTGAAGATGAAGGATTCATCAAGACGAAGGACTACCTAGAACACTAACACAGGTTGAAGCATTAAAAGAAGGGTATAATTTCTAAAAGAAAAGAAATGAGAAAATAGAAAGGCATAATTAAACAGACAATTAGAAAGTTTCTTTCAAGAAAAAGAAAAGCAAGACAAACATATGATCAAAAGTCCCAGTTTTAATCTAAGTCAGAAAGAAGTCCAGAAAGGTCTCAGCTCAGGGAAGATGATGATAATGAAGATCACTTAAATTATCAAGATGCCCAGATCCATAAGAAGATGATCTGGAATAGCTTTGATTCAATAGCTCTAATATAACTTAGACACGTAAAAGGAAGTGAGTCTCAGTTTAAAAAAAAAAAAAAAAATAAGAGCAACAAAGACAAAGAGCAATAATTCGGGAGATAATTGAAAAAGAAGAGTGACATATAAGAAAATAAGACAGTGAAAAAGGTATACTACTAAGACAAGCTGAAATTTGACGTGGAAGAAAATAGTCACAAACACTAAAGAAATCCCTGCCTAAGCATGTGAAGATGGGGCCCCAATTGAAGTACCCTACAAGGCTAGACAGAAAGATTTCTGGAAGGGTTGAGTCCATTTTGAAAAATCCGTCTCAAAAATTTAAGCTTATAAAAAGGGAAAGAAAGAAGAAGAGAAGACACAACTACAAGAGAAAGAAAACAATCTCAAGAAAGCCAAGCACCAAATCCTCATCCTTCATCACCCACCATCCTCCAACATCTTGTAATATACCTTGTAAAAATATTTCCTATGTATGCCTTGCAGTTTCTTACTCGAGTTTGTAAATAAATAAATCATTATGCTTGTGTCCAGATCTTAATTCCCAAGTCCAGTAAACTTTTTGAGTTTCCCGAAAGGGAAATCTCTCTCCTGTAAAACATGTAAGTTACTCCATTTCATCTAAATTATGTTTCTGGATATTAACCCTGTTTTACAGTTTTATATTATTATGTATAGTTTATATTTATTATTCTCAATTATTTAATAGGTATATAATATATATATATATATAATATATATATATATATAATTATATATATATATATATATATATATATTATATATACCACTCTTAGTATATGGTTATCTTTCCAATTTTTTAATAATTTTTGATGATTTAACTAAATTCCTAGGAAAACCGGTTTAGTCAAACCAACATTAACGAAAAAGGGGTATATATGTTTAACTGTGCCAGGGTGGGGTTAAATGAGAAAGAGTTAAGAAAGATTAATTCTTTAAAAATTGAAAAAGAAGAGATAACATAGTGGAATAAAAATAAAAAAAAGAGTACAGAAGGGGTAATTCAGGGCATAATTTATAATACTGTAACGATATAGTCTAACAGAATAAGAGAGAGAGAGGTACCGAGTAGGATGTTACAACATAAGAGTTTAACGTTTTTACAGGCACTAAATTTTACCTACCAGTAAAATTATTTTACTGAACCAGTAAATATTTCAAAAAAATTTTACTGTTAATCCTAAATTAATCGTAATAACTATATCCCATCCAGAAGGATTTGCTAGAAGCCCTTACCTCAAAGTCTAGAAGAATTTAAATTAGACATAGATACCGGATTCTACTCCTATAATAGACTTAGCTATACATTTTATATATTTACAACAAAATAATAGAATTTGTTCAGATATATATATAGTAAACAACTATATCTTATATTTCGAATACTATCATATCATCAGTTTTACTATTTAAGATCATATTATATAAGAAGTAGATTATAAGTACAAGTATCAGACTTTATCAATTTTTACTTTGTTAGTTTTATTCTAGATTAATTATTAATAGCTATTTTATTAATTTGATTTATTTAAAAGCAACTATATCTTATATTTTCGAATTACTATCATATGCATCAGTTTTACATATTTAAGATCAATATATATATAAGAAGAAGATTATAAGTACAAGTATCAGACTTTATCAATTTTTACTTTGTTAGTTTTATTCTAGATTATTATTATAGCTATTTATTAATTTGATTTATTTTTGGTATCAGAGCCAGGTTAGTCTAGTACTTCTAACCATGTTTGAAAAATGCCATTTGTCTTACCATGTATAACTACATAGTAATTTAAATCTTTTTTCTGGTTTTTGTTTTGTAAAATACTGTCCTAAGGCATTAAGAGCCGCTATAACATATTTTTTCTATATTTTTTCTTTTTATATTCATTCTTGTCATAACTTTGTGTTGTATACACAGTTGATTTGCAAAAACTCATATTATTCTGTTTTAGTTGTTTTTGTATCTGTATATGGGTACACTTTTCTTGTAGTATTTCCATTATATGTTGTATTTTATGACTTGGATTAAAACTGGGACTTTTGATCATATGTTTGTCTTGCTTTTCTTTTCTTGAACAAACTTTCTAATGTCTGTTAATTATGCTTTCTATTTTCTCATTTTTTTTTTTCTTTTTAGAAATTATACCCTTCTTTTTTAATGCTTCTCCTGTGTTTAGTGTTCTAGGTAGTCTTCGTCTTTGATGAACCTTCATCTTCACTTTTTGGCAAAGTGACATATATATATATATATATATATTATATAATATATATATATATATATAATATATATAGGTAGTATTTTTGAAAAGATAATAACATTATTATATATTCCCCTCCGGTCCAAAATAAGTATTTTTTGGCTTTTTTCTGTGGTCCAAAATAGTGATTTTTTCAGATTTCAAGAATGAATTAATTATTTTTTTCCTACATTGTCCTTGGAGTATTAATGTTGGAGTATGTGTTAGGAGTGTTTATGTGAAGAGACAATAAAGGTTAATATGGTCAATTTCATTGCTAATTAATGTTAAAAGGTGAATTTCTTAATATGTGTGAAAACAACCAAAAAAATCACTTATTTTGGACCGAGGGAATATAATCTAGGGAGGAGAGCGTGAGTTCACGTGCACTAGGGGTTGTACATAGATCGGTTGGTTCGGATTTTGCAATTACCAAACCAAACCAATTGTATCGGGTTATTAAATCTAAAGACCAAACCAAACCAATAAAACTCGGTTTTCAATCTCGGTTTTTCTCGGATTTTTCGGGTTATTCGGGTTTTTTCGGGTTCTTTTTGCGGTAAAATCTACGTAGACAACATATAACTTGTGCTCAAAAATATTTTTTTAATCCTAGTAAGATACAATATATAGGTATTTTCCAAGAAAATAATACAAAAATATGAGATGTTCATGGCATTATTCTAAATAATTCAACAATAAAGACAATACATTATGTAATATAAATATTGCTAATTAAAAAGCCATAAATAAATAAACATAATCAAAAGGTACTAAGTCATTAAAATAAGTAGACTAATAAGGGAGTATTAATTACATGACTAAACGCTAAAGAAAAAATAAAAATAGGTTATGCATTTTTTCTTAATTATTATAAACAAAATAGATATTCAATACATTGTCGTTCGTAGTATTGAATTGAATGTCTTTTGTTAGCATTAATATTGATTTGATTTTGGTTTGGGTTTTTGTTAGCATTATTTAAGTTACTAATATTAATGGCTATAAAACTTATTGGAACATTCAAAAGTACTAAGTCCAACCTTGAAATAATACCTTAAAAGATAAAATTATGAAAAAGTTTAAGAATATATTTATAAATTACATCACAATAAGTATATTTATATATTAAATATATCTAAACTTTCTTATATGTATGTCGGTCGAAACGTTCCCGGGTCCTCCAAAACCCGATCCGGACATACGCCCAAGTCCGAAATCATCATACGAACCTGCTGGAACCTTCAAATCCCGATTCCGAGATCGTTTACTCAAAATTCCAATCCTAGTTCATTCTTTCAACTTTAAGCTTCTAAAATGAAAATTCTCTTTCCAAATCAACTCTGAACTTCCCGAAATTTAATTCCGACCACGCGTACAAGTCATAATGCCTGAAATGAAGTTGTTCATGGCCTCAGACCGCTGAAAGATGCGCTAGGACCCAAAACGACCGGTCGGGTCGTTACAATTAGCTTAATAATTAAATTAATGTCTTTCTTATTATTATTCTTTTAATAGTTTTAATAAATAGAATGTTTATTCTTGAAATTTGGTATATTTTTATGCTTGTATACTTTCATTACAAAAGTTTTTTAATCAATTAAATTTATTGTAATATTAATTAAATATAATTTAATTTTTAAATTTATTTATTTTTAAATTAATTTAATATATAAGTATCCTCACACTATCTCTATTTTTATACATTCTCTTCCCTACTATAAATTTTAATTAGTTTTTACATTAATTTTTTACCTATAACAAAAATAATATCATATTTTATTTTAAATTGTAAAATTGATGTAGGCTAAATATTAATATATAAGTTATTTGATGATTATGTTCCAAATGTATTGAGTTCTCTTATAATTATTTTTGATCTAGATGCAGTTATATTTCTTGTTTTTTTGTTGCTTTAAGATATAAATTTAATTTTTAATTTCCGTTAATAAAATTACCTATATTAGAAAGTTATTTTATATTCTTAAAATTTTATTTTAATATTAGAAAAAAAATTTCTTAATTGTTTGAACATATTATATGTATGTAGTAATATGCTTACTATCATTTTATTTCTTTCCGTAGTAATTTCCAAAATAAAAAATTATGAAATAAAAAAAATTTCATCTCAAATTCAAATAATTCTTATTATTTATTTTCTAAATTGGAACGCAATTTCAAAAAAGTACACTATACTTTCAAACTTATGCTAACTGCACTCAATTCAGATATTAATCATAGAAAAATATTTTCTTAGTTGTTTGAACACATTATCTCTAAATGTTGTAGTAATATTTTCACTGTCAGCTTATTTCTTATGTAAATTTTCTTTCTTTTTAAGCTTAAATATAAATTTAATTTATAATTTTAATTAGTATAATTACCTATATTAGAAATTTATTTTGTATTTTAGTTATTTTTCCATAAATAAGACTTCAATTTTGTGATAGTATCCATAGTTTGAGCATTCTAGTTATAGTTTTAACAACTTTTTAATTTCAAATTCAATTATTTCAAATAGTAAATTTTTAGTAATTTAACATAATTTTGCTAATTTTTTAAGTATTGTATATTTATTGAAACAACTTTCTAGTTTCAAATTTTATCAGCCTTTCCCTTTCTAATTTCAAGTTTGTATATTTAATGTCACGACCCGGATTTCCCACCCTTGGGAGTCGTGATGGCGCCTACTAATAGGAGCTAGGCAAGCCAATTAGTTTAACATTTCTCTCAACATCATTATCAGTGTAAAGAAGAACGAGGCAATTAATATAAAAGCGGAAGTCTTGAAACATAAATAACAGAAACCAAGTGCGGAATTTCAAATACACCTCTACCCAGATCTGGTGTCACTAACTCAATAACATCCTATGAACTTACACGAGCGATCAAATCGCCAAAATAACATCAAAAATCATTGAATCAAGCCTCAAGATCATCATTTTCATTTCAAACTTCATAACTTCAAATTTTAGATATTTAGGTCTGAAACACGTCAAATGACATCCGATTTCGACCAAACTTTACAAAAAGCGCTTAACACATATTTAAGACTTGTACCGGGCGTCGGAACCAAAATACGAGCCCGATACCATAGTCTTCTAATCAATTTTCATTTCCATTTTCCTTAATAATTTCAGAAAAATAATTTCACAGAAAAATTCATTTCTCGGGCTCTCGACCTCGAAATTCGACTCCGGGCATATGCCCGAGTCTCATATTTTTCTACGGACCCTCCGGGACCGCCAAATCAAGGGTCCGGGTCCGTTTACCAAAAATATTGACCAAAGTCAACTTTAATCATTTTAAAGCCACATTTTGAAAATTTTCACAGAATTTAACATATAAGCTTTCCGGCTATGCGCCCGGACTGCGCACGCAAATCGAGGCAAGCAAAAATGAGGTTTTCAAGGCCTCGGAAGCACGGAAAAAGAGGGAAATCCGGTGATGACCCTTTGGGTCGTCACACATGCGTCGTGCCGTGACGTTAAATCAGGCGCTTCTTGGGAGGCAACCCATGTCTTTTTATTTCTCTTTGATTTTCTTTGTAGATTAGGATTTTTGAGCTAATTGTTTGTGAGATGTTGCAGGTATTGTGTTGAAGCAGTGCAAAATAAAGTGCAAAATAATGCAGTCTCTGAAGATTGCCAGTACGGCCGCGATAAGCTTTGTGCGGTCCGCACTGGCATGAGCTGAAGATGTATGCTCTCTGAAGTTGCTCAGACGGCCGCGGTCATGGTACTGCGGTCCGCGTTGGTCTCACGCGGCCGCGTCCCATTTGTGCAGTCCGTGTGGGCTGCTTCCTGCAAGGGTTCATAAATTAAACCCAGCGTGTCCGCGGTCATTTTCACGCGGCCGTGCTGGTGGGTAAGTACAGGGCCCCACAGTTCTCTATAAATAGGGACCTTAGGCCTCATTTTACACTTTTTGCACTCTGAACACCTGAGCCCTAATTTTTTACTGTTCATCTCTGAGACCTTCTTGTGTGTTGCATCAAGTGCTTTGATTCTTCATATTCCTGGTAACAACTCTTACTATTATCATTAATTAGTGTTTATTTTTAATTTATGTTATCTCCCAGTAGTGTAGCTTCTTTGTTCTTCCGTTTTTTTTCTTGAATTCAATGATTAGGTTAGTTTATATGTTGCTTTAGATGCTGGGTATGAATTCCATGTTGGGTAATTGAGTAGGGACAACTAGGACTCGAGAACTTGAACAAAAATGGACAAATTTGTCAAACCCTAACTCAGTTCCTACCTTTGCCTCAGTGCGGCCCGCGGTCATTTTCTCGCGGTCCGCGGTGGCCCATTGCTTGTAAAGTTAACTTGCTCCAGCGCGGCCGCGTCCCTAATTATGCGGTCCGCGCTGGCTCAACGCGGCCGCGCCCCCATTTTACGCGGTCCGCGTTTGTGAGATTCAGAGAGGTGTGTTCTTTTGGTGTTAGTTCAGTGCGGCCCGCGGTCGTTTTCACGTGGCCCGCGGTGCCTCCCACGCGGCCGCACCCCTGATGGTGCGGTCCGCGGTGGCGTGTTCTAAAATATGTTCTGCAACTTTTCATGCTGATGTTCTGCAATTATTTTCATCAACTTATACACTGTCTGTGTTTAAACTAACAAAGTTAGACATGTTTGTTTGCAGGAGATGGTTAAACTAAGAGGTCGAGGTGCAAAACAACCCGGACGAGGTGAATCCTCCCCGGGAGTAAAAGGGAAACAAACCAAACTCACTCCCCGACCAAAACTGAAAACAAGAAAGCAAATAGTAGTGAGTGATGACGACCAGTCGGGGAGTGAGTACCTACCTTCTCAGGACCTCTCAGCGGACTCGGGGCAAGCCCCCTCAGTCCCAGCTTTACCTACAGCCCAAGTTCCACAAAATGTACAGTCTGAGTCGTCTGATGGCTCAGCAGCAAGCAGCGGCGAATACTCCACCTCCTCCACAGCTTCAATATCTGGGGAGAGTGCAGCAGTGGGGACCAACAGTGATGATGAGGTTTCGGATAGTGGGGTGCCCGAGATTGGTGGTATTGAACGAACAAGAAAAGCTGAGGTTTGGGCAGACCGTTTTGTTAGCNAAATTGATATAATTTTTACATAGTTCCATTTTCTTTTTACTAATTATTATTCCATTATCTACAAATAATCTAAATACTGTCTGTAGATGTCCTAAATGCTCTTTAATATCCTTACTAAATACTAATATATCGTCTACATATACTAAAACAAATCTCTTATATTCTCCAAATATACTGTCCATTTTGCGTTGAAAAATTGGTGGAGCTGTTTTTAGTCCGAACGGCATTACCAATCATTCGAAATGCCCTTCTGGACAAGTAAATGCTGTCCATTCAATACTTTCTTCATGCATTTTTACTTGCCAATACCCTGATTTACAATCAAACTTACTGAATATCTTTTTTCCTTGTATTCTATTTATCAGTTCTGTTTTGTCAGATAACTTATATCCGTCTGTTTTAATGTTATCATTAAGTCTCTTATAGTTTATTACCATTCTTGCTTTTCCTCTTATGATTCACTGTGATTTCTAACCATGAAGGCTGCTGACCTATGTCTAGAAGTAGATCTCCTTATCACTCCTAGGCTCATAAGGTTCTTCAATTTGATTTCTAAAGTCTTCTAAATCTTGATTTGTAGCTTCTATTAAGGCTGTTTTAATTATATATTCTGGGTTAATTATATCTAATTTACACATAACTTTATTATTTTCCCAATATTTTAAAGGTTTTTCTCCTATTATTTCTATTTCATCTAATATTTTTATTATATTATCTAGATCCTTTTCATTTTTTATTATTCCTATTTTTTGTATTCCTGTTTTAAAATTATATAACTCTGTTTCTATATCTATTAGAGTATAGTCTTTTTCTAATATATCTTTATCTTCATTTTCTTCTAGTATTAAGGTTTTAGATTCTTCTTTAATCTTACAACATGTATTTTTATCTTTACATTCCTTACAACATTCTTTCTGATTTTCTTGTAGGTTTTTCTGGTTTGCATTCAATCGTGTCCTTATCCTGGTTGCAGTTTCTATTGTTTGTACTGGTGTATGTGTAATATTTTTAAAAAATATTACTCCATCCCCGCTGAGTAGGCAACTACCATTGTTATGTATTATAAAACTTAACCCTAATACAAAATCTACATTTATATTTAAGTCTCTTACCCATATTTTATCTACCTTGTAGCTCGGTTTATAGAAATCTAAACATGTGTTTATAAAGCTAATCTGGGATTTATCTACATAATGTCTGTATATATTGTGGGTTCCATCCATCTGCATAGCTGCAACTGGCTTATCTAATGTTTTAATTAAATTTGGTGGAACTATCTTCTTATTTATTATACATCTTGTGCATCCGGAATCTACTAAGGCTAACGTTTCTATTTCGTAATCCTCTATTTTGATTCTTGCTAAGATTTTTATTGTACTTAATCTTTTATCTTCATTACATATTAGCGTGTCATAGTTTTCTATACTCATTAGTTCCTCATCTACCTCTGTTATCTTTTCTCTGTTGTCTTCCAATTTCTAGGTGTAAATCACTCATGAAAGAGCAATTTCTTTTATTGCGTCTATCTTTTCTTTCAAAGTGCTTATCT
Source organism: Nicotiana attenuata (assembly GCF_001879085.1). Lineage (NCBI taxonomy): Eukaryota > Viridiplantae > Streptophyta > Magnoliopsida > Solanales > Solanaceae > Nicotiana > Nicotiana attenuata. The sequence continues at coordinate 106,926 of NW_017670843.1, read as the reverse complement.
CACTTTTTAATACTTCTACTTGATAGGTTATTTTTTCTACTAATTTGGTTGTTTCTGTTTCTAGTTCTTTAGGTTTTTCTGTAATAGTTTTAATTAATTTTTCTATTTCTTTTTTCGTAGGTATTTTTTCTAGGTTAAACTTATTGTTCAGGAATTGTATTTTTCTGTCAATTTCTAGCTCTATATATATATATATATATATATATCCAAGCTCAAAGTATCAATCTTATTGTTTTTTTCTTTCATTTTCTAGAATTAGGCGCCAAAAAAATGGGCATGTCTGGTGTCAATTTTGCATATTAATTAAGTATTTTTCTTTCTTTGGTTTATTCTTTCAAAATTCTCGGACACTGAAATTCATATTCTTTTTTTATCGCGCTAAAATTTTATATGATTAAACAAAATATGTATGTTAAAACTAGAAGCAAGTGAATAATGTAGTATATAGTCAATGCGTTCAAGTGATCTCAATAATTTCGATACGAAATATTGATATAGATATAAGAAAATTACTATTTAAAAAAAGTTAATTTTAAACTTATAATTCTAAAAGTGTAATTGTAATCGTAAGAACTAAAGGTTGAACCCGTGAATTCACCTCTTCATAATAGTGCATACATCATCCCACAATCATGGATCCGCTTATGTACCTAGAGACAAAGTCAGGATTTAAAGTTTATAGGTTCGAGATTCTAATCGTTTTAAGTACTGGGTTCTAAATTAATAATCTATAGATATTTAAGACAAAAATAAGATTTGAATCAAAACTATTGGGTTCGGCTGAACCCACTCCCGGTGTAACGGTCTAACTAGTCGTTTTGAGCATTTGCACTTCAGTGGTTTGAGGGCATGCGTAGCTCCATATGATGTATTACGACTTGTGTGTATCATTTGTTTATATTTTTGGGTGATTCGGAATTAGTTTGGAAGAATGAATTTCACTGTGAAGCTTTAAGTTAGAAGAGTTGAGCAAATTTGACTTTTGTGTGTTTGATCCCGGATCGGAGTTTTGATGGTTCCGTTAGGTCGGATGGTAATTTTGAACTTGGACGTATGCCCGGATTTGCATTTGTATATTTCTAGAAGGCTTCGGCACTATTTGGCGGAAGTTGAAAATTTAAAGGTTTGGAATGTTCATAAGGTTGATCGGGAGTTGAATTTGATGATATCGGGCTCGGGCTGTAATTTCGGGAATTGAAATAGCTTCGTTCTACCATTTGGGACTTGTGTGCAAAATTTGAGTTCATTTCAGGTTGATTTGATATGTTTCGGTACGAGTTTTGGAAGTTGAGAGTTCGAAGGTTCATTTAGTTTGATTTGAGGTGTGATTCGTAGTTTTGACGTTGTTATGCATGATTTGAGGCCTCGAGTATGTCCGTGTTATGTTATGGGACTTGTTGGTATGTTTGGACAGGATCCTGAGAGGCTCGGGTGAGTTTTGGGGTGGTTTCGGATCATTTCAGACTAGTTTGGTGTTGTTGGTTTCTGATGTGCCTGTTGTTCTTCGCGATCGCGAAGATGAAGCTGGGAACTCAGTATTTTTGTTCATCACGGTTGTGACTGTGTGCACGCGATCGCGAAGGTCCATTTGGCCGTGGTCCCCATTTGCGTAGAGATGGAGCTGGAAGGGGCATCAGGATTTGTTGCTCGCGTTCGCGAAGTGTGCTACAAATGTTGTGTCGCATTCGCGATCGAGTTTGCGCGTTCGCAAATGGGTTTTTAGCACCGTATATTTTTGTGCATTGCGATCGCGAAGCATTTTTCGCGATTGTGTAAGAGGAATCGCTGGGCAGAATATAAAGTACTCTATTTCGAGGGTTTTGATATTTTATCACTTTTTGAGTTAGAAAGCTCGAATATGGGTGATTGTGGAGGGGGTTTTCACGTCCTGGTTTGGGTAAGTGTTCTTATCCGGATTTGGTTGTATTTCATGATTCAATAATTATTTTATCATTAAATTATTGAATTGAATGAGAGAAAATGAAATTTTTTGTAAAATCTTTCAAAAATGTAAAAGGGGGATTTGAAAGCCGATTTGATGTCGGAATTGGATAATTTTGGTATTGTTGGACTCCTATCGGGATGTGTATTCGGATTTTATAAATTTTATCGGATTCTGAGGTGCGGGCCCGGGGTTGACTTTTAGTTTTCTTTAAAGATCGAAGCTTTATTATTCAGAATTATTTCATATGATTTTTATTTATGATATGAAGTTATTTTGACTAGATTTGAGTTGTCCGGAGGTTGTTTCACACGAGAAGGTCATTTTAGAGTATTAGTTTAGCTTCTTTGAGGTAAGTATCTTGCCTAACTTTTTGTGGGAAAACTACCCCTAGGATTTGAGTTAATTGTACTATTCTTGTTACGTGAAAGCCGTGTACGCAATGTGACGAGTGGGTACACGACCTATATGCGGTATATGACCAGTTTAGATTATCTAGACTATTCCAATGCCTTTAATTGAATTGTCATAACATGTGATATCTCTCATTTTTAATCTACTTTTACATGCCCTATTTGACATTGTTAGCACTTGTTCTACCTCTTATTTGTTACTTCGCTCTTATATGCTTTAGTTGAAGTTATTACCTCCCTTATTATCTTGTTACCTTTCCTTGTTAAGTATTCCCATTCATCTTGTTATTGTTGAAATTCTTGTACACATTGTTGTTGAGCCATGTGTTATTTGTTGTGGAAATATTGAATTGTTCGTCCCTTTCGTGACCCCCGTGCCTATTTGCTACTTGTCTTGATTGTTTTACTTGCACCCTTTAGTTGTCACGTGCTTTACTTGCTCTGTTATTTTCCTTGTAATATTTGTTGCATTTCTTTGATTATTACGTGGTTCCTTTATTTTCGTGTACTCATACCCTTTGATTGTAGAAATTCTTATAAATTGAGTTATTGGATTGTTGTTGTTAATTTAAATTGCTTGTGGATCGGGTTGCACGCTGCAACAGGTAAAATAAGGGAGGATTGTGATATTGATAAATGATAATAGGTAGGAATCAGGTTGCGTGCCGCAACGAATTTTATAGATTATTCTTGATATTGATATGGTAAAACTGCATTTTTCCATTAATATCTTACTTAATTAGCACTCCACTAATTAGAACGACAAGGGTTTATTTGAGAAGAGAAAAAATACTTGTAACTAATATGTGGGACCAGGAGTAATGTCTAACCTAAAGAAGAAAATATTTGGAGGGGGGGGGGGAGGGGGGAGACTAGGACAAGTTTAATATTGGGAAAATTATGCGACATATTAAAATTTCACACTATATTTATTATCGTAGCTATACTTCCAGTAAATTTATCGTTCGTAGCCATATTTGAATTTTATAGCAAATCCATAAAACAAGAGATTAATTGCTTTGGAGGCATTGAGTTTGACTCTCAACAAGAGCATTTTATTTTTCTGCATTTCTGTATTTCTTTGGAGTGCTCGCTTAGTTAGTGGAGGTCTTGAGTTCGACTCTCAACAAGTGCATTTTATTTTTTTGTATTTATGTATTTCGCCTTAGTGGCAAATTCAATTGATACATGTTGTATCTTTTGTAATACACTCGTATTCATTCGCAAAAAAAATACAGTTGAGACAAATTGTATTAGTTGCACGTTTAAATACGAGTAGAGCTTTATGAAAAATCCTCCTTAATATTTCTCTTTTTCTCATTTGGGTAAGAACAATAGGATCCTTTCTCCAATATATGGAAATTTGTCTAATATAGTAATACTTAAAACCAAAATTAAGCAATGAATGGGACAATAACTAATGTTTGCGCAGTTTTTGGTGAGGGCACGACCGATAGTTTCAGTAATTAGCTGAAACTTTTTTGGTTTCTTTTGAAGGTACAAAAACTAGATTTAATTTCATAGGTTCTCCTAAACAGCTATATCGTTGACATCTTTCTTAATTAGAGATTTAAATTTTTAAGAAATTTTGATGTGAGGGATTCAAAGAGCATAATATTTTATTTTTTCTTTCAACTATTCTTTTTCCAACATTTAGAACGAAATAAGGAGTCTTGGAGCAACAGTAAAGTTGTCTTCGTGTGATATATAGGTCACGTATTTGAGTTGTCGAAGCAGCCACTAATGCTTGTATTAGGGTAGGCTATCTACATTACACCCTTGAAGTGCGGCACACTTTCTTTCTAATTTTCCTATATAACTTCGAGTTTATAGACTTCAGTATACTATCGTAAAATTTATTAATGTTTTTGCAAAACCGAAAACGAACTTCATTAAGTTAATCAAGTCTAATACTCAAAACGGTTGTCACATGTGTTTATGTATGTAGATGTACATAGATAGCATAGCCAACACTTTTGAACTTGGAATTTATTTCAGTGAAATAGAAGACATAAACACAGGAAAAAAGAGCAGTGAATGAAAAGGATTTGTCCACAGTACTGTCTCACTCCAAACCAAAGGGGACTATTGACTATTTAGGCCTTGGGCCCACAAATCAAAAAGCCCTCGTGTGTTTTTGGGCCCATTAACAGCTCAGAGTCGCCCATTTTTGGAGTCCACAAACCTATCTGTACAGGGACTCTGCTTCCAATTTCCATCCACTTCATAAATGCCACACGTGTGCATTGAATTGTTTTTGTTGTGAGGGAGGCTCTTTTTTTTTTTTTTTTTTCCTGTTCGATGAATAGGAAGATAGATCCATCCATTTATCGTATCTGGTTTAAATTTTGATATTAAATAAAAAGCGATTTCATTCAACGTTTGATTCAAAGAACTACGCTTAGCATGAAGCCGGTAAGGAAGGTCGCGTTAGCGCCCCTTATTTCACTAAAGCAAGAAGGAAGATAGTTATCTTTGAGAAAGAAATACTTCTATTTACACGAGTTTCTTAGTTAAAGATAAGTCAACATAAGGATATTATTTCGAAGCAATCTCTGGAGTTTTTCCTTATTCGTCTTTTCCTTTGTATATTATACGGATAAGTGACTTGGTAATCTCAACATACTTTTTTTCTTATTGTAGCATAGGCTTTCATTGGAGTGTTGTCCTTTCGTAGATGAATAGAGGACCGATCGACCCGAGTTTTTATCGGCATGTTTGACAACCAAATCTAGCTTACTAATACAGATGCATTTCTTCTTATTTTTTCTTGCAAATTTTGTATTGAGAGAGCGTGCTCTGAAATGTATACGTAACTTTATTTATATTTATTTATGTTCATATATGTATAGAGTTGTCCAAAAATACCATATTATGTCGAATCCGCTGTTAGATCTGCCACTGGCCAGAGTGGTACATACCTTTGCTTCTGGCCTTAATGAAAATTCCTTCATTAAGTATTGTGGGAGTTGTATTAAATTTAAAAGTTCAATTCTTTGGTATTCCACCATAACCGTGAAGTGTAGTGGTATTCATGTTGTTAACTCTTAGTAATATATTCACAAGTACGAGAGTATTTTGGGCTATATTTTTAGAGTAGTATAATGTATCATTTTTCCATATATATTCTGTATGGTACATACAAAAAGTATACAAATTTTATATACTTTTTCGGTTAACAAATATAAATAGTTTTTGGAGCGGGCTAAAAATGAAAAAGCCCTTCTTAAATTGCAATGGGCCAAAAGTGTTAAAAATTGGAAATTTTACCTTCTATAGCAAAGGTATACACCCTATTTATTATAAACCAAAATTATTTTAAAATATTATTTTCTATAGCTACCTTTTATATTTTATAGCAAAATAAGTATTTATGGTATATACTACCATTGAGGCATGAAATAAGGCAAGCTATTTATGATTTTCCTCTCTCTTGGACAGCTGGACATACCTATTTTTAAGGTGATTGCCGTTACTGTATTCAAGAATATATGGCGCGAATACATGTGAATACATGCGCGTACAGCTGGACTGCCCCGATTTTAGGCGCTTTTTACTGATGTATTCATGAATACAGCAGCGCGAATACATGTGAATACATGCGCGTACAGCTAGATTGCCATGATTTTAGGTGCTTTTTGCTGCTCTATTCATGAATACATGGCACGAATACATGTGAATACATACCCGTACAGCTGGACTGTCCTTATTTTTAGGCGCTTTTTGCTGCTGTATTAATACAGCAACGCGAATACATCGAATACACTACTGTAACAACTGAATAGTAGCTAGCTATAGGAAGTAATTATGTATATGATAACTATAGGAAATTAATAGCCACTAAACAATAGTGATTTCCGAAAATATATTCCTCTTAAAAATTTACTTATTACGTACCTTCATAGTGAGATTATTTTCAGTTGAAAAAAGTACTTCAGAAAATAATCCTATGGTACTTAATACTGTAAGGGTGTTAAGCTTTCGAAAGTATTTCTTTCTAAATCAAATTTACAAGCTATTTAATTTTCGAAGATGAATCCTAGAGTCACATACATATAAAACATTCTAAGCACTTCTTTGAAAAATGATTGATCTGAAATCTTATGTTTTCATTTTTTACTAAATTAAACTATAAACAAAATCAAAATTTAATCCATTGACTGACAGAGGAATTCGAAATGAACATCAAGAAAATATTAGAAAGAAAAAGAAGAACAAGAATATTTTTTCCTTTTTTATTTCTTGAACCAAGAAAATTCTTCTTTATTGAGCTGTCTCTGCTTTGTCTCTTTTCTCGTTATTCAATTTTAAGATATTAGACAATTCCACATTATCTGTAACATCCTTTTCATCGATGCATGTAAGACTTCTTAACTACAAATCGTACTGTCCTTTCGTTCAAATTTTTTTTTTCCCTGTATTAAAGGCCAATTGCTCCTTTTACCTATCAATTTTCTGCTGTTGTATTGCCTTGAAGTACCTTATCGGTAGATACATTTAACATGGTCTAGATTATCCACTTCAGACATCAATGAGTTCTTCCTTTCGTGAAATTAGGAAAATAAAACGAAGAAATAATATTCACGGTAATAATAGCGGAACAATAATGTAGTACCGAGATACGCTAATCAACAAGAATAAAAAAAGAACAACAAGGACACAAAGATTTTAACGTGGAAAACCCTTCTGAATAAGGGAAAAAATCACGAGCCCGAGAGGAGCAAAGTAATCCACTATAACGAGGAATTTTACACCCAGTAGTCTGAGTAAAATACTTCAGGGACCACTATACACTCAAAAGAAATAACCCTCTTTTAAGATTCGCACCTCACTACAATATCGCTCACACTCTCTATTTTCCCTACACAGTCTATTTCTCACAATGCCCGAGAAATACTCTCTGCAACTACTGTGTTGCTTTTCTTTCTCTGTGTTTAAATGAAGAAGCCGAGAGCTCCTTTTTATAGGCAAAGTCACCTTTCCTCCAACCAATAGGAATGGTTGGTTTGCTTGCAATTTGCCAACATGCATTCTAGCAAGTTGTTGCCAAAACGGATTTGGCCCCTAGTGTCTGATTTCTCATTTTTTATTTTCTTTTTCATTATGGGGATGGACCCCACAATCTCCCCCTCCAGACCCATTCTTCTGAAGGAGGTAACACCGGACTTCTAACTTGAGTGCATGCCGACAAGTTCTTTGCACAACTCGAACTTGTCTCTTGGTACCACCTTGGTCAACATATCTGCAGGATTCTTACTCGTGGAGATCTTCAGGACTTGCAGAGATTCACTCTCTACCTTTTATCGGATCCAATGATATCTTACATCGATATGTTTGGTCCTTGCATGGTACATGGAGTTCTTGCTCAAGTCTATTGCACTTTGGCTGTCACAATAGACAATATACTCCTTCTGCTGCAAGCCAAGCTCTTGAAGGAACCGTTTCAGCCATATCATCTCCTTGCCAGCTTTTTCAGCTGTAATGTACTCCGCTTCAGTTGTAGAGAGTGCGACACACTTCTGCAGCCTCGACTGCCATGATATAGCTCCCCCTGAAAATGTAAACAAATATCTAGTAGTGGATTTTCTGTTATCATTGTCACCTACCATATCTGCATCTGTATAGCCTTTCAAGACTGGATCAGATCCTCCAAAGCACAAACAATCTCCTGCGGTACCTCTCAGGTACCTGAGTATCCACTTGATAGCTTCCCAGTGTCTTTTCCAGGATTTTCAAGAAACCTGCTGACAATACCAACTGCTTGAGCAATATCAGGTCTAGTGCATACCATAGCATACATCAAACTTCCGACGGCAGAAGAATAAGGAACTTTGATCATGCTTTCCTTTTCCTCCATTGTTGTGGGACACATCTTCTTGCTCAACTTCAGATGACTAGCAAGAGGTGTGCTGACTGGCTTAGCATTCTTCATGTTGAAGCGTTCCAGTACACGTTTAATGTACTTCTCCTGAGACAGCCACAACTTTTTGATTGTTCGCTCTCGTACAATCTTCATTCCAAGAATTTGTTATGCTGGGCCCAAGTCCTTCATGTCAAAGGACTTAGATAAGTCTCCCTTCAACTTAGAAATCAGCTCCTTGTCTTGTCCTACAATCAACATGTCATCCACATACAACAACAATATAATAAAGTTGTTATCAGAAAATCTTTTTAGTATACAGATGGATCAGAATATGTCTTTATGTAAGTTTGATTTTTCATGAATGAGTCAAACTTCTTGTACCACTGCCTTGGTGCCTGCTTCAACCCATAAAGACTCTTATTCAGTTTGCACACCATGTGTTTCCTTTCAGCTACTTCAAATCCATCTGGCTGCTCCATATAGATCTCCTCTTCCAAATCTCCGTGAAGAAATACAGTTTTCACATCCAACTGCTCCACTTCAAGATCTAGGCTAGCTGCTAAGCTCAAGCTTGTACGAATAGAAGTCATTTTGACAACAGGTGAGAAAATTTCATCAAAATCAATACCTTTCTTCTGTTCGAAGCCTTTAACCACCAATCAAGCTTTGTATCTAACCAGCTTGCCATTTCCGTCTTTCTTGAGTTTAAAGACCCACTTACATTTGAGTGGTCTTTTATCCTTTGGAAGTTCAACCAGCTTGTACGTGCCATTTTTCTGTAGAGATTCCATCTCTTCTTGCATAGCTTTCATCCACTGGTTCTTTTTTGGATGGGATAGCACCTCTTTAAGACTTTCTGGCTCCCCATCATCACTGATGAGGACATACTCCGTGGAAGGGTATCTGCATGACTCTACCCTTGGCCTCTCTAATCTCCTTAGAGGTTGAGGTTGTTCTTCTTCCTGAGTGGGATACTCCACTTGCTCGACATCATCATCAAGTTACTCCCCTGCTCAGTAACCTTACCAAGTTGCTCCCCCTGCTCGGAAATCTCATCGATCGTACTTTCTGCACGTGTGGGATAGTTAGAAGAATAAGGAATGGTAACAAGGTTAGGGATTATACCATTCTTTTTCTTCTCTGACTGATCATCTACAACTCCAACTTCACTTTCTCGGAAGATTACATCTCTGCTTCTAATGACCTTCTTCTTTACAGGATCCCACAATCTGTACCCGAACTCTTCATCTCCGTATCCGATGAATATGCAGGGAACAGATTTATCATCTAGCTTTGTTCTCTGCTCCTTTGGTATATGTGCAAAAGTTCTACAACCGAACACCTTTAGATGTGAGTAGGGCACCTTCTTGTTAGTCCAAACTCTCTCTGGGATGTCAAACTCCAATGGAACTGATGGACTCCTATTGATCAGGTAACAGGCTGTCTGAACTGCTTCACCCAAGAATGACTTAGGCAGTTTAGCCATTCTGAGCATGCTTCTCACCTTCTCAACAATGGTGCGGTTCATCCTCTCAGCGACACCATTGTGCTGTGGGGTTCCAGGAACTGTCTTTTCATGTCTCATCCCATGACTTAAACAGTACTCTTCAAATTCCCTTGAAGTGTACTCACCTCCATTGTCACTTCGGAGACGCTTCAGCTTTCGACCCGTCTCCCTTTCCACCAGAGCATGAAACTTCTGGAAAACTTGAAACACCTGATCTTTGGTTTTCAAGATATAAACCCACAATTTACGTGAAGCATCATCAATATAAAGTAACAAAATATTTTTTACCGCCCATCGATTCAATTTATATTGGACCACAAACATCAGAATATACTAAATCAAGCATATTCAATTTTCTTTCAAACGATGTCTGAAATGAGACTCTATGCTGCTTACCAAATAAACAGTAGTCACAAGGTTTTACTGTTGTACCTTTGGCAAAAGAGATGAATGATTTCCTGGCAAGAATCTGCAATCCCTTCTCACTCATATGACCCATTCTTTTGTGCCACAAATCTGCAGAAATCTCATCTTGTGCCGCATTCAATCACCTTGGCATATTTCTGCATTTGTCCTGTACAACGTGCCACGAGCAACTCCTTTTGCAATCACCAATGATCCCTTGGTGAGTCTCCACTTTTGATTTGCAAAATAGTTCTCGTATCCATCTCGGTCTAAAGCAATTCCCGAGATCAAGTTCATCCGCAAATCAGGTACATGTCGCACGTACTTTAGAATCAATGCGTATCCGACATTTGTCTTGATACAAATATCACCAATCCCCGCAATCTTTGAGCAACTTGTGTTACCCATTCTCATAGTGCCAAAATCACCTGCTACATATCTGCAAAAAAGATCTCTTACCGGTGTGTCATGGTAAGATGATGTCGTGTCAACCACCCAATCTGACTCTGGACCTGACATGTGTATGCATTCCTCTTCCTCATTGATAAAGAGGACAACATTATCATTGTTTTGCACCATGACGGTTGTGTTGTCGTCATTTTTCTGGCCACTGGTTTCACCTTTGCCCTTCCTTGGATTTGGGCAATCTCTTTTGAAGTGACCTGGTTGATCACAATTGTATCAATTTCTGGCTCTTGATTTGGATCGGTTCTTTGACTTCCCTCGAGCTCCGGATCTACCATAGTTGCTCGAACTTCTTTGATAACACCTGCCCCTACCTTCTGTGATGAGAGCTTGTCCTTGATTTTCAGGCTTCTTTCTCATCTTCTCATTGAGTAGAAGAGCCGATGTGACATCTTTCAACTCAATGGTTGTCTTATCGTGCAGGATGGTTGTTGCCAATTATCATATGAAGATGGCAACGAGTTCAATAGCAAGATGGCTTTATCTTCTTCCTCGATTTTCACTTCGAGGTTGGCGAGCTGTGTAATTAGTCCGTTAAACACATTTAAATGTGACAAAAAATTCGTACCTTCACCTATGTGTAGGGCGTATAACTGCTTTTTCAGGTATAATTCATTTGTCAGTGTTTTGGACATGTACAGGCTTTCCAACCTTGTCCAAATGCCACGTGTGGTGTCTTCATCAATGATGTTATTTACCACATCATCTGATAAGTGCAACCTGATTGCACTAGCAGCTCTTTCATCCATGTCAGCCCAATCCTCAGCTTTCATGGTATCAGGCTTTTTGGCATCAGCATCTAGTACCTTGTGTAATCATTGTTGGATAACCAGATCCCTCATCCTTCTTTTCCATGTTGAGAAACCGTTATCTCTGTTGAATTTTGCTACCTCGTACTTCACTCCGGACATTTTTATTTTTCACCGAGTATAGTACTACCGACAGTAAATAATATTTCTGTGAACGAGCAGAACCTGTGCTCTGATACCAGTTGTTGGGAATAAATCCCCCACAGAAATAATATTCATGGTAATAACAGCGGAACAATAATGTAGTACTGAGATACGGTAATCAACAAGAATAAAAAAAAAAGAACAACAAGTCACAAAGATTTTAACGTGAAAAACCCTTCTGAATAAGGGAAAAAACCACAAACCCGAGAGGAGCAAAGTAATCCACTATAATGAGAAATTTTACACCCAGTAGTCTGAGTAAAATACTTCATGGACCACTATACACTCAAAAGAAATAACCCTCTTTTAAGATTCCCACCTCACTACAATATCGCTCACACTCTCTATTTTCCCTACACAGTCTATTTCTCGCAATGCCTGAAAAATACTCTCTGCAACTACTGTGTTGCTTTTCTTTCTCTGTGTTTAAATGAAGGAGCCGAGAGCTCCTTTTTATAGGCAAAGTCACCTTTCCTCCAACCAATAGGAATGGTTGATTGCAATTTGCCAACTTGCATTCTACCAAGTTGTTGCCAAAACAGATTTGGCCCCTAGTGTCTGATTTCTCATTTTTTATTTTCTTTTTCATTATGGGGATGGACCCCACAGTAGATCCACGATCTAAATTTGATAAATTCAACTTTTAAAGTTTTAAGCACAGAATACTTAGTGCTTTTCAAATTACTGATTCAAAATTTCATATTTGATAAAAATGTTAGTGGGTGTTTCACGTATATATTTATGTTTCGTCCATAATATTGGATAAAGATGAAGATGGATCTTATTTACAAGTATGCATAAGTTATGAATTATTCTATTGCTTTAGATAGAACGAAAAATAGGAAGGTTGATTCTAAGCATGAAATATTTGATTTTGTTCACTTCGAAAGAAAGATTAAAATAATTTAAATAACCTAGCAGGTTACAGAAACTTATTCTGTAATATAGCTGAGGGTGATGAGGATTACATCTTTATACACATGCCGGATTTATCCGATTAATGGTGAAATTAAAATTTTATGGCATTTGGTAATTAATCATGCCAACACCACTATAAGTTCCATAGGTAGATAAAAGTCCCTGGATTCACAATAGTATCTCAGTTCTTTAATGACCTTTTTACTTTTTTGAGGAAATGATTTAAAAGGACAAGTTCGAATGTCGCATGCCTATACAAATCTAAAAAAATAAAATAATAATATCTCTAGGAAATTTCTTATATTTGTTTTATACACAACAGTTACATAATGGGTGAGGAAACTTTCATAAACGAGAAGATATCAAAATAGTTGTTTGATGTTAGTAATTCGAAAAAGAAGAAGAGAAAAGCCTTAAAGAAATTAAATTTTGAAGCTTTGTCCTTGAGTACTCTATTAAACAAAAAGTGGAGCACCAATAAGTCTGCCATGTTCTCTCATTACATATTTTTCTTCTTTCAATAAAGTGTTACTTATCTCCAATAAAGCTCTTTTAATGTTTAAAACGCTTTATAGAGAGCATTCTTGATACAACTATGAGAATGTCAATTAATTTTTAAACTTAGATAAAGAACTTGGTTGAATTAAAATAACAATTATACAAATAATGCACTAAATTTACCTTATACTCATATTAAATTCTAAATCAGTCTCTCTAAAGAGGTTTTACATTCAAAACAAGCAAGTGGAACTGGGATAGACAAGATTTAAGGAAATAATAAATGCATAGATGTTCTAATTAAAACATTTTGAAGTTATGATATTTGCTATTCCAGTGACTTACTTTACTCTAATGGTTTTCATATGTAGTAATACATAACCAACACATGTATGTCTAGTTTTCATGCATCATTAAGCATAGCAGTAAAGTAAATCAATTCGACAATCACCCCAAACTAAGAAACAAAATAACTTATGATCAATGAATATTATTCAGTAAAGGGCCATAATGTAGAGATAACGAATATTGAGAAAAATAAATCAACAAATAACAAACTGTGAGTAGTTGTTAGACACCTTCAAGGAAAAACAATGCGCTGCTGTATTTGAGAAAAGGAGTTACAAAAAATTGTTTCATAGGAGATGTGTAACCTTTGATCTTCATCAAATTTACGTTGAGTTTAATTTTCACACTTATTAGTCATCATAATCTGCAGTAACATAACATAGGAGGATCTCTCAGGATTTGGTCGGTCATGGCGTCGAAGCGAATTCAAAGGACCAGTGAAAAGATACTCCTACCTCTTATATACTTCTAACCTTAACATTACAAAGTTCATTTCATCATAATTATATATACAAACTATAACTCAAGCAAACACCATGGCAATCACTGAAGATATGCACATATACAAAAATATAAACATCTTAAGAAGTACAAGCAAGAAGATAATAACCTTTGCATTAAGAAAAACTAGAGAGATGATGCCCGTGCTATGCCCGGGCTCCACATTTTTTTTAACTGTGGCAATGCAAGTAGAAATGATGCTCCATATTAAGATTAAAATTTGATAGAGTTTCCATACAACATGGGTATAATATCCGTTTTCTTCCCAATATGTGCAAAAAAGGAACATGAGTGGTTCCTCTCTAGTAACCAGTCCAAAGCTTCAATTATTGTATTTTTCAGCTTGCTTCTTGTTATTGTAAATCTATCTCATTTGTTGAACTCTAACAGTTGCTCAAAACTTATTGCTGTCAAGTTGCCTTGTCTTGTAGGTTGGTTTTGCATACCCTGTTTGATGCGACAATGTATTGATCACTTGATCACTCTTTGTCCTTGAGAGAAAACCTAGAGGTGCCACCACAACACGTGGTTTAGACTATAGTAAAACCTTGCGATTATCATTTTCAAGCGATTTGGCAATGTATTGATCACTTGATCACTCTCTGTCCTTGAGAGAAAACCTAGAGGTGCCACCACAACACGTGGTTTAGAAAAAGATAACAAATGATTTGGTATCAATCTGAGAACATGTAAACAGATTAAGAAAACTATATGCTAATATCGATTCAACACTTACCAAACATGAAAAGCAACGACAGAGATGTCAGTCGACCTGAAAGAAAATGAAATAAATCTCATTCCCAAACAAAGTTGAAATCAAACTTGAATAGAAATTTGGAGTTCGGAAATTATAGAAAAAGTATGGATGAGAAAATATAATTATTTTCTTTAATTAAAAAATGGAACACATTGTCCCATCATAGTCCCATCAGTTGTTGATAATATTGGTTCTGCCGAAGCAGTAGCAAAAGAAAGATACACACTTTATGAAGCTTGGCTTGATGAAGATAATCTGCAACAATCAGGAGATTCGTATATTTTTACTTAATTCCTTTGTGTCTCATTATATGCTCTTCCTGTTTACACGTCATAATAAATTAAAATGAGAGTTTGCAAATATGTGCTTATATGAACTACAGATCCTCATTTTAGTATTTCTAATTCTAAACATGGTTCATAAGAAATGAAACAGAATCTTCTTCACCTCTTCCTTCTTTTTTTTATCTAATAACATTTTGGTTGACGAAATGAGATACATAAGAGAAGCTGTTTAAAAATGTATATAAAAAGTTGCATAGTAGGTTAACTAATCCCACAATGAAGGTATGACAATTTTACTGACGAAACATGCAGAGATTACAAGGAAAAGTAGGTAACAAAAATGCAAGTATTTTCCCAATAATAAAATTTCATGCTCCCTAGGAGATATATTTTCAAAATGTGAAGAGACCAGGCCAATGTCTGAGATACCATCAATCCATTTGTTAGTATGAATTGGAAGTTTTTGAAAAATTGAAGAACCAAAATGAACAACAAAAAGGAAAAGACTTTAACTACATATTCTACATTTATCACAGTGATAATGATTCTTTAAACCTAAGGTAGAAATTATTTTGCTTAAGAGTATAAAACATAATGAGCCAGAAACACTATAGAAAGATTTAAAGAGACTTACATCATCCTCAGAGAAGATGCATGTTGAACAGTCATATTTCCTTGTATAAACTGTTAGATTAGTTAGTGTTTGATGGGAGTATTTGAGAAGAGGTTGTTTTGTTCCTCATTGGAAAAAGAAAGAAAGGAAGAGGTGTTTAAAAGCACTTCTTTGTCTTATATAGTTTGAATATTTTGAGGGTGTTTTGGAGGGAAATTGGAATTTGACTATATTATTAATAGTCAAGACATTTGGGCACTTGGGCTTTGGGCCAATTAAGTAGCCTGAATTAATATTTTAGCCACCTATTTTTTGATTAATTAAAAACGTTTTAGCCTTTTAATTCCAGAAAAACGTTTTAATATTTTTTTTTTTTAAAATTCAAAAGGTGGCTATTGGTTTTAAAAGTTGCCTGTTATGAAGAGATGAGTTTGTTGATTCCAACAGACTCCTAGAGGTATTATAAATACCTATTTCATCTCCAAAACGAAATCATCTGAAAACTTTCATCTCTTTCTCTTCTACTTATTTTCTACAACTCATAACTATTTTGTTCTTGTGGGAAATTCGAGTTAATTGCTGAAACTCGGATTTCAGAGGCTTTGTAGAATCCTGGAGGAATTGTGCCATAATCCCTGCAGCAACGAAATTGGGAGGCTTAAATTCCTTAAGGACAGCGACTACACTATCAAGGCCTAATTATTTCGTCCCATATTCTATTATAAATTCTAACCCCACAGTGAATGCATGTATGTTGTACTACTTGACAATGAGGAGCAAAAATCAAGTTTCAAGTAAACTTCCAAGCCATAATTATATAATGACATAAATTCAGAAATCGACTTCACGGAAAACTCATTGTTCAGCCGTGTTACAGAATGTATACAGTGGAAATCAACGGTTCGATCTCGCGATCATCAGGATGTCTCGAGGGTTCTCGGTGATCGACTTCGAGGCAGTGTAAATAATGGCCGGTCTCGAGGCAATGCAACTTAGTGGTCTCGGTGGATCAATTTGAAGTTCCCTAGGCGCACGACTAGAGCTCACAAAGTCTAGTGAGCTAGCTCTGACCCGCATCAGGGCATTAAATGGCTGTGTCAGCCCATATCTTTGTAATGAATGCATTTGTACTATGTTCCCCCTCATATATAAAGGGGATTCTTGTCATTTTGTAGACATCTGATGCTCAATATTGAATACAAAGAACATTCTCTTTGCTCTCTAACATATTCTCCTATGCTTTTTACCTCCATTTATTGCTTATATTCATTGTGTTCTATTTATTGTTCTTCATTTATTGCTTATCACTGATCATAAAGAGCCATCATTGAATCTATCATAACTGTTAGTTCCTCCATCGATTGCCCACGGCAAGATATAGGACTCGACCTCGAGGCCCCGAATAAGCAAACTCGAGGCCCTGCTTGTCAGCCTATTGGTTCGGTTATCATCTTGTCTCCAAGCTCTTATCTCGTTTTCTAATCTCTTTCTTAGCATCCACTGCTTAACAACTAGCATAAAAATAGATCACGTATTTTTAGAACCACAACATCAAATTTAATTGTAATTCCCATTTTCACGGTAAACAGTTTGGCGCCCACTGTGGGGCTAAAAATAATAGTGATTATTTTCTTGCTGGTTTAACTACGTAACGCAAGTTATCTTTCATACTTTTTCTTGTCCAAGATCTTTGATTTCAGGTCGAAATGTCTAACTCAGTAAACGCACGTGAAAACATCAATCTTGAAGACCATGGAGAAAATGGTGTTGACGTCCTAGGTGTTGGTGTACCACCACGAAACCCTGAGAATGCACCGGAACCAATTCCCGGGGACGCGGTTTCACGCGATGCTCAACATGTCGAAATAAGCTCCCACACCAACAGGAGCATACACCAGGGAGACCAACAAGAAGCCCAGAAAACCCCAGCTAGGGAAGAACGGGAGGTTAGCCTTCACGTTATTTTTGAAATGTTACAAGCACAACAGCTGGCGATCGCTCAGCTGCAAAGTCATCAGAAAACTCCCAGCACGGTAGCACCGGGGACGGCTCCCCTAGCCGAGCAGGTACCAGAGAGGTCAAGCAACATTTGGTCGGCAGCCGACCCCACCATCGTAAAGATGCTCGAGGACCTCACAAAGAGGATCGAGTCGGGTGAGAAGAAGATAGAAGCCAACGACAAAAAGGTCGAGACCTACAATTCCAGGGTTGATCAGATCCCAGGCGCACCCCCGATCCTGAAAGGTGTTGATTCAAAGAAGTTCGTGCAAAAGCCGTTCCCACAGGAAGCAGCTTCAAAACCCATTCCGAAGAAGTTCATAATGCCAGACCTTCCGAAGTACAACGGAACCTCAGACCCCAATGAGCATGTTGCTGTGAAGGGCAACGACCTAAAGGATGACGAGATCGAGTCCGTCCTACTGAAGAAGTTCGGAGAAACGCTGTCTAAAGGGGCAATGATGTGGTATCATAACCTGGCCCCAAACTCGATAGATTCGTTTGCCATGCTGGCGGATTCTTTCATAAAGGCACACGTTTGTGCCTTCAAAATAGCAACAAGGAAATCTGACGTCTTCAAGATCAAGCAGAGGGAGAATGAAACGCTGCGAGAGTTCGTATCTCGCTTTCAAATGGAACGGATGGAACTACCACCGGTCTTCGACGACTGGGAAGTGCAGGTCTTCACTCAAGGTCTGAATGAACGAAGCTCGGTGGCTTCGAAACAGCTGAAACAGAACCTAGTTGAATACCCGGCCTTGACTTGGTCGGACGTCCACAACCGATACCAATCAAAGATCAAGGTCGAAGACGACCAACTAGGAGCCCCCTCAGGCTCGGTATATCCAAGCAGGCTCCTGGCGAAGGAGCCGAAGCCAAACACAGAAAGGTACCAGCCATACACTGAAGACAGGAGAAACGCCCCGAGACGCGACATACCCCTGAATGATCAAAAAACGGGCCGAGGGAAGAACCCTCGGGGACTCATCAACAGAGCCGGGTTCGATAGGCGTGCAGGGCCGGCGGAGGCACCCCGCTTGTCGGAATACAACTTCAATGTCGATGTTTCGGATATTGTATTCGCCATCAGTAAAATCAGAGACACCAGGTGGCCAAGGCATGTACAACGGACCCTTCACAAAGGAACCATAACTTACTGTGTGAATTTCACAACACGCACGGCCACAGGACCGAAGATTGCCGACAACTCCGGGAAGAAGTGGCCCGATTACTCAGCAAAGGTCACCTCAGGGAATTCCTCAGCGACCAAGCCAAAAATCAGTTCCGGGAAAGAGAGCGACCAGAAAGAATGAAACAGATGAGCCACAGCATGTCATCCATATGATCTTCTAAGGTGTCGGTGCCCTGCAGGAACTTACGGACTCGAGACTCTATCTCGGTCCCATAACGACGCACTGGTAACTTTTTTTCTTGTAAGTACATTTCAAATTAAACGCGTACATATGGATCCAGGTAGCGTACTTGTGGATACAGGTAGCTCGGCCAATATTGTCAGGTCGAGGGCGATAGAGCAACTCGGGCTGCTTAACCAAACTATGCCTGCCTCTCGAGTCCTTAACAGATTAAACACGGCAAGCGAAACAACAAAAGGGAAAGCCACCCCACCAGTCAATATGACCGGCACAACCCAAAACGTCGATATCTCCACCATAAAAGAAGCCAAAGAATAAGCAAACAATGAAATAGCGAAAGCGAGCTACACACTCGGACATCATCCGAGGCACAGGACCGCACCGCGTCCTCGTGACAAATGATCAAAACATATCAGGGGAAGGAGAGCCGTCGGCACTAAGGTATGATCGCCTCCCTTTGTCAATCTTATACTAACCTAAGTGCAGGTATTCAGTCGAAATAGCTGAAGCGCTTTCCAACTTGAAGGCCTGAGGTTTCAAAAGCATGCGTTGCATTCTGTTCCTTCGACCGGGTTTTTATCCCAAGAAGGGTTTTACCAGCAAGGTTTTTAACGAGGCAACATATATATCCCCTTGGAAGGTCACTTACTCGGAGAAACCAAGATGCGCTGAAGAGGGTCTCGATAGGAAAACAATGTACCGGGCCAAACGGTCGAACGAACCGTGCCCGCATAGCATAACTGGGCCCTTAACAGCCAAGACATGTATACTTGTACCAAGTAATCAAAGAATACTTTCAAAAAGCATTTTGCATTTCAAAGAAGCTCGATAATTTTTGCAAAAATGGCTCCTTTATCAAAAACATCCCGAACACTCGGGGACTGGCGTCAACAACTCGAAACAATGCGACCCCCGGATCGGAGCTCCAAACTCGTAAGCCTTCCATGAGACAATGCAAAGATCACAAAACAACTCTAGAACCGAAAACGTCCCGAACACTCGGGGACTGGCGTCGAAAAACTCAAGGTCACACGACCCCCGGGTCGAAAAACTCCGGAATCGTAAGCCCTCAATGAGGCAATACCAAGTTTACAAATAATGGCTCTCAAGCCGAGAAATCCTCGATGACTCAGGGACTGCCATCAATCGCCATCTCCATCGACTTATCAAAAATCTGAGGCCATAAGACCCCAAACGGGCAGACTTGGTCTCGTAAGACCTATATAAGGCAAGTACAATATCTGTAAGACCTCAAGCAAGGCATGAACCATACTTGTACCAAGTAGCCAAAACTGTAAGACCTCAAAGGCATGTAAAACTTGTAAGACCTTACTAAAGGCATAAACCTGATCTCAAAGTTAAGGCTATATATCGAACTTGTAAGACCCCTAAAAAGGCATACCCTTGATATAGATGCCGAAACTACTTCACTCGGGGATTGAAAGGCTCCGGCCAAACATAATGACTACGGTCACAAGGCTGTACCAGCCAGACTAACGCGACTCGGGGACGCCCGACCGTCGCTATAAAATCACGGACCTTCAATTACTTCGAATACACTTCGAAAAGAACCGGTTAAACAGGCTACCCTCGACATAGGCAAAAGAGCTTCGACCATGCCAGCTCCTAAATACTGGTTTCGAGATACTTAGCCACCGAGCCAAACCTCCCGAGGTGCTCGATCATCGCCATATAATGACTCACAATCGAGGTTTTATCGAATCGTCGAAGAGTCAGGCAAACACAATTCCAAAGAAATCCTTATCGAGGGAAAAATAAAGCCTATATTAGAGGTCACATCGATCCAAAGCGTAAGAACCACTGTCGCCAGCTAACATAAAAGGTCGTACCGACCTAAAGCATAAGAGCCACTGTCGCTAGCTCACATAAAAGGTCGTGCCGACCTAAAGTGAAAGAGCCACTGTCGCCAGCCCATATTAGAGGTCGTATCGACCCAACGCGTAAGAGCCCAAAGGCCAGCTTTAAATTCAAAAATTTGAGGGTCGAATGAGCTCGAGTCGAAACCCGACTCGGAGACTGAACTCGAAACAGTTAACTAAATATACCTAAGAGCAAAGTCATAAGAGCTCAAACGCCGGCTTATGCTAAAAGATCACACCAACCAAAGCGCATAAGAGCCCATGGGCCAGCCTAATGAGCCCCAGGGCCATACTATGAATCTAAGGATTCCTTTTCACTCGAGGACCAGCTCATCTGGCTAAAATAGAGGCAAAATGAAATGCAGGAGGAATAAAACCGCGAGGTTTCCTTTTATACATATATGCGAAAAAATACAAGCTCCATTTACAACATACTTCGAAAGTGCTATATACAAATTCAGAAAAGGAAAGGCCTAATCCACGTCCCTCTCGTGGATTGCTACCCATCGGTCTCTTTCTCGTTATCCTCGGCATCAGACAGAAAGGATTTAGCGTCATATTCATCTGCCTTTGCCAGCTTTATCTCTTCCGAGAGATCAAAGCCCCTTGCATGGATCTCCTCAAGAGTTTCTCTTCGAGATTTGCGCTGTACATACTCCAAGCTTCTGCCCTCACGATCAAGAGCCCTTTTCAGCTTAGCTCGAACATTGGCAACGTCCTTCAAGAAGACCGCAACTTTCTGGTCAGCCTTGGTTCGGCTCATTACGGCTTCAGCCCGAGCATCCACAACCTCGGCCTTTACCTTCAAAAGCTCAGATTTGAGCTTCGTAATCATATCTGTTCGAACCAAGCTGTTATCACGAGCTAAGCGAGGTTGAACCTCAAAGGCGGAAGCCTTAGCCAGAGCACCCCTCTCCACTGAAGCCTGAACGTCCGCCCGAGACTTCAACTCATCGTATTCGCGCTTGGCTCGGCCAACTTCGCCCCAAAGTCGTGCCAACTCCTCTGATTTGTCCTTCAACTGGATTATTAGAATATTAATTTCCGAAAGCGGAAAAGGGCATACATCAATATGAAATGTAGGTTACCCGTCTTTCGAGATGGCTTTCGTAGTTCCGACTTCGATCCGCCTCGTACCGCAGGTATACCAGCTCATCTTCCTTTTTCGTGCAAAGAAGCCTAAGGGACCTCTCCCCATTCAAAGCTTTCCGCAGCCTGGCCTAACAACGAAGCCGCTCGGACTTAAGCTTGTTAAAGGCCTGCAAGAGAAAGCTCAGTAAAAAAGACGCAAAACTGAAAGGAGCGTATACCAGCTACTAAAACTCACCATGGAGCTAAGGGCTGAGCCTCACCCAAGGTCGAGTATACGTCCGATGGTTTAGCTCCCCTGGGAATGCCTTCGGTAGGAGAGGGGGAGGCGCTGGACGATCTTTGTCTCTCGAAGTACCTTCGACGGGGACGAGAAATATTCTCTTAAAAGCAGAGGCCTCCGAAGCCGGAAGAATGGCCGACTTGTCTATTTTGAACCTAAGAGAAGGACTCACCCCGCCGTGAGCATCCTTAGGTCGACAGTCTCTCCTCCTCCTCCTCCTCCGGGGGACGCGGCCTCATCTCGGAAAAACCTCCAACATCTGCGGCGGCAAAATTAGTGCGCTAAAAAGAATGTACCTTTCTGTGGAAACAAGCCACTAAGAACTTACCATGATGCTTTGCCTCCCATCTCCCCTTGTACAGGTCTCGCCATTTGCGCTTATCATAGGTCGAGCAAGATGCCAGCTTCCGAGACCATTCTGCCAGGTCAGGAACCTCGTTCGGCAGCCAAGGAAGCGCTGAAGAGAATGAAAAAAGAAAAAATGATATATATATATATATATATATATATACACACGTCTTTACGAAGCCTGCCTCCACTATGGACAAAGCAATACATTTACGAGTATACCACTTACGCGTGAAATTCCATTTCTCAGGAAATGGCAAAAACTCTCCAGGGATGATATCGACCGTCCGTGCTCGAACAAACCGATTCATCCACCTCGGTCCTTGTTCTCCTCATCGTTAACGACAGAGGGACGGGTGGATCTACGTCGTAGAGTAATCAAGCCCTGGTAATGCAGAGGCCGATATAGCCTAACGAGATGACTCACGGTGAACTCAATCCCGGCCTTATCCGCAAAGTACCTTATCATCAGCACTATCTGCCAAAGGGATGGGTGAACCTGTGCCTCGGTATCCTGATACTTCCTACAAAAATCAAGCACGACCCTGTAAGGGGAGACTAACGTAAAGGGATGCGTGTACACATTCAAAAAACCCTCGACGTGGGTCATGATGCTTTCCTCCAAGGAAGGTACCTGCAGCACCACTCCTTCTCCCCATCCGCAGTCTTTCCTAATCATCTCGAGATGTTCTTCCCCTATCGAGGAGATGAACCTTGATGCATGCTCCTGATGCCCTTGAGTGTCGGGAGGTATCTCCGACGTAAAGTCTCTCCTCGAGACGAAGAACCTCGAGGTCCACTCACTAGATACCAGCGGTGTACCACTGGCCGGATGCGGAACAGAGGCAAAACTCCCCTCTCCTTGATGAATAGATTTCGATATAGTAGCCATGGCCCCTAATATAAACTCCTAAGAGTGAACGTCAAAGCTCGAAGATTGAATTTCGCACAGTCGTTGAAAAATGAAGAATGCAAAGGCTGGAAACAAAAAAAAAATCCTTTTTACATTACCAAAAATATATTTGCAAGTGGCACCTTTACAAAACCCGTTTTCCTGGGAATACATGCACAAAAGTAAAAATATGTTTACACAGGCCTACTCTTCGTCACCACTGCCTTCTAAGCCATCTCCAGGATCTTCATCCAAAGTGACCAAGAGTGCCAATTCTTCCTCCGCATTTCGGGCCTCCTCGATCTTGGCTGAAAGATCGGCACCTCCAACATTGGCTTCCTCTAAGGCTTGCCTCCTCGCCTCAGCGCGAGTGTAAGTGACGGCCCGAGTCAGTTTTTTCTTGGCCTTCTTTGACATCTCTCGGGCTAGCTGATTTGCAGTAGCGGCGTCCCTCAGGTATGTAGCGGCATTCTCCTCGACCTTGGACTTGGCCGCAGATAGCGCAGCGACCTCCTCCCGAGCGTTTCGGAGAAGACCCTGGGTCGATTCCAACTCCGAGGTCGCAATCTCATTTCGCCTCCTCAGCTCGAGGATCTCCGTGTTCATAGCAGCAACTTCTTCCCGAAGCCACCCCGCGAGAACATCCTTCGGTCCGATCTGCACAGGAAACGATAAGTCAGTAAACTTCGAATTATGAGAATGGTGAACGAACTTATGAATAACAAGTTACCTTCTCAGCAAGACCAGCCTTTTCTTGGAGCGCTCTCTCCAAATTCGCCCGAAGTTCACTTAACTCCTCCTCCTTGCGGGCAGAGCAGGCCTCCGACTCCTGCAGTCCCGAGGTGAGCTTCTCAAGCTCCTTCCCACGGCATGAAAGCTCGTCTTGGAGCCTAGAAAAGGCGTGATCATACATCTTCTTAGCCTACAACAAAACAGAAGAGTCAGGAAAAATGAGGAAAGATATTTGAGACCAGAAAAGTATACGTGAAAAGCTATCACCTTCTACTAGAGCCTCTCCGCTTCCTCGATAGAGTTGGGAGCATCGAGATCAATGTCCTCGCCGACATCATCAACGCCATCAAAGAAGTTTTCAAGCTCGCCTCCCCCTCCAATGGGACCCTCCACGTTGGTAACTTTTGGGTCCAGAGCATCCCTGTATTCCCCGGGCGAGAACCGAGCACCCAAGTAAAGACCGCCTGAGAAACGAGAACGAAACATCCAACTGTTTAATCCATTGATCGCTGCCTACTCCGCACCACTAAAAAGTAGTGAGAGAGGTTCGCAATAGCTTTTACCCGATTTTGGGTCGGGATCGAATCCACAGAGAGCTAGGATTGGAGTCGAGTATCTATTTAGCTTAGGATTGCGTGTGTGCTCTTAATTGGTCTTCTATTCATTTTTGGTCTTTTCTTTATATTCTACTATTATCAACTAATAATCATAAATGCAACTAGATTAAGCTAAGAGATAAATTGCTACAAGTTGTATCTAATAGTTTAAAAGGCACTAGGGTGGTGACTTTCACCTAGGTGGCTAATTAACGGGTAACTGCATCCAAGGCACGATTGACATGATTGGGTAAATATGTTATAACCGTTGCTCGATACTACCCACCTACACCTCTCGGTAGAAAGAGTGGTTTTGCCCAATTGACTCTCTCGAGACCAATTGGGTATGCATATTTGCCCAAGCAACTAGGGTTCAAGTCGGGTAATTACTCTCTCGTGGTTTAACCCTTTAATTGGGACTATCAAATCTCTTGAGTCCATCCCAATTCCTTGTTGAGTTAATTTTGGAGACTTAGGCTCTCTTTCTCAAGAAGAGCCTAGGTCAACTTAGCACAAACTAGTGTTTGCAACCACTAATTCATAAATTAAACCATAAAAATGACCCAAATAACAAACACCCATAATCAATCTAACCTTAAATCACAACACCCATCAATTACCCACACTAGGGTTGAGCCACAACCCTAAATAATGGGTTTAGCTACTCATGCTTGAAGATAAAATCAGAGAAATAGATGAAGAGAAAGACATATTAATTAATTACTAAAGTAAATACAAAGTTTCAATAATTAAAACTACGTAAAAATGCCAAAAATAGCTAAGAAAGGTCTTCTCACGAGCGCAGCTACAGTGCAAAAATATCTGATAATAGCTGGTTACCCTAAAAATGGAAAAATGTGCTATTTATACTAAGCTAGAAAAACTGGACAAAAATGTCCCTGCGGGGTCAGTGCGGGCCGCACAAAATGGATTGCGGCCGCACTAGGCTCTTGGACTTGAAATCTTGGCTCTCTGAACTCAGGCTCCACGGACCGCGCAGAATGGACCGCGGCCGCGGAGGTTTCTAATGCGGTCCGCACAATCATGACCGCGGACCGCGCTGGCTTGAACCTTGGCAAATTACATCTCTCTGATCTTCTCTTCCACGGACCGCGCGTAATGGTAGTGCGGCCGCGGAGCCTTCAGTGCGGACCGCACAATCTCCACTGCGGCCGCACTGCTTTGACACTTGATTTACCAGTCTCTGAATCTCCCTAGTGCGGACCGCACAAAGTGTAGTGCGGCCGCACTAGGCCTGTTTGTCCTGAGTTTGCCTTGTCTTTGGTACTTGTGCAGATTTCACTCCTTTTGAGCCGATCTTTGACATCTCGTCACTTTGTTGGTCAAACCTGCAATCAAGCACAACTTATGAGCCTTTTGGGACTATTTTGTATGAATTTATGATCAAAGCGTAAGCAAGAAGTAGCATGAAACACGTCAAAATCCCTAGTTATCATCCATCCCGGCAGATCTTGGACCACTTCAGGATACCAAACGGTAGCTGCATAAATAAAGGGGAGATCATTTTTTGGAAGAAAGGTAAGAAGACAATAATGTATGTTCGAAGGAGAGATACTTACGATACATGTTCCACTCCTCCGGGAATGGCATTCTTTCGGGCGGGATGATGTCCGAGGTCCTCACTCGGACAAACCTGCTCATCCACCCTCGATCCTTGTCCTCATCAATGCTCGAGAAAAACGGCTTCTTGGACCGAGGGTGAAGCTTGATTAAACCTCTATAAAATCAAGGGCTGTACAATCTAATCAAATGGTCGAGGGTAAAGGTGGTACCCGCGACCCTGTTGGAGAAGTAGCTGAGCATGTAGACTATCCTCCAGAAAGATGGATAGATTTGGCCGATCGTCACTCGATACTTATCACAGAAGTCGAGAATAACCGGATCTATCACTGGGGAAAAAGGGTTCGACGAATCAACGGGACCCAAAGTGAATGGGTATGTGTATACATAAAGAAAGCCAGCCTTGTGGTCCGTTATGCTCTCGTTAGGACCGGGGATCTCAACCAGCACTACCTCCCTCCATCGACAGTCTTCCTTCACTTTCCCTATATCGGTCACGACACTGATATACCGGGACACGTGTTCGCATCGGCCCGGTGTGGACGAGGGCTTGTCGACGGAAAAATCCTTCGCCGTGTTAAAATCTGTAGGCGTGCACTATTCAACGGTGCGTATCACTTTGGGCTTTCCTTTGGACGTTCGAGAAGAAGAGGCAGCGTCCTCTTTTCGAGGCACTGTTTTAGAAGTTTTAGCCATGGTAGAAAAAAGGCCTTTCTGAGAAAGCAAATAAGGAATCAAGAATAGAAGAAGGAGGAATGTGAAAAGGGATGGCCTTGGCTTTGAAAGCTTGAAGATGCTGTAAAAAGTTAAATAATCAAACAATTGGTGTATTTATAAAGGCCGTGTGGGCAGCGGAAAGGACGAACCACTAGCGGTTCGTGGGCTTCTCGATAGTCGTGTTGACGGCGACCCTTGTGTGGCTTTTAAGTTATGGCATTTAGTGCTCTGATGGGCTGACGTCATGATGATAATACTTAAGGAGTTCAAAGTCGTTCCCTCTCACTTCGTTCTAGGGAACGCGGGGACTATCTGTATACGGTGGAAATCGACGGTTTGATCTTGCGATCATCAGGATGTCTCTAGGGTTCTCGGTGATCGACTTCGAGGCAGTGTAAATAATGGACGATCTCGAGGCAATGCAACTTAGTGGTCTCGGTGGATCAATTTGAAGTTCCCTTGGCGCACGACTGGAGCTGACAAAGTCTAGTGAGCTAGCTCTGACCCGCATCAGGGCATTAAATGGCTGTGTCAGCCCATATCTTTGTAATGAATGCATTTGTACTATGTTCCCCCTCATATATAAAGGGGATCCTTGTCATTTTTTAGACATCTGATGCTCAATATTGAATACAAAGAACATTCTCTTTGCTCTCTAACATATTCTCCGAAGCTTTTTACCTCCCTTTATTGCTTACATTCATTGTGTTTTATTTATTGTTCTTCATTTATTACTTATCATTGATCATAAAGAGCCATCATTGAATCTATCACAATTGTTAGTTCCTCCATCGATTGCCCACGACAAGATATAGGACTCGACCTCGAGGCCCCGAATAAGCAAACTCGAGGCCCTGCTTGTCAGCCTATTGGTTCGGTTATCATCTTGTCTCCAAGCTCTTATCTCGTTTTCTAATCTCTTACTTAGCATCCATTGCTTAACAACTAGCATAAAAATAGATCACGTATTTTTAGAACCATAAAATCAAATTTAATTGTAATTACTATTTTCACGGTAAACACAGAATATGCAAATGACTTGAAAAACATATATGGACTAATTATTATGTTGTCTCATATAATTAAGGAAGATACCATAGAATATGAAGAGTCACATCACATCCGAATAGTAGTAACTAATACAAACATAGCATTAAGCAACAGAATTGTCAAAAGAAAGAAAATAGGGTACGAAAAAACAAACAAACAAACAAACATGAAAAAAACTCAACGCATGTCACAGGTACGAAAGAGGTGAAAAGAAAGAGAAATAGAAAAATCTGAAAATCTAACCAAAATCTAAAAATGAGAGAGACGAAGTAATAATGAAGAGACCCAAAACAAAGCCGAAGTAAAGCACAGAAAAGGCGACTGTTGAGTACACGCCAGCTATTTGCAAACGGCATGGTGTAGCCTACCTGATGATAATTTACGATCTTCTAGATTGAAGAGATTGAAGAACCAAGAAAGAGTAGATGATATCAAAATAGAAGTGAAAATGAAAGACAGCCGTTTCACACAAATTAAAAAAGGGCTACCATGTGTCGTTAAAATGAGAAAAAAGTATGGGAAATGCTTTCTCTGTTTGTACTTTTCAAGTGTACAATGAGTATTTTGCATGGGTGTTTATCATTTAAATTAATCTTGAGGTTAGAAAGACAAAAATAATATCCATTGAGTTTCTCAACATCAGTGAATGAAATAATTGTCTCTATTCTTATTTCAAGTGACCGCAAAACTCTTGATATTTGTTATTTATTACTCCTTTCGGTCCATTTTAAGTGATTTTTTTGATTATTTTCATACATATTAAGGAATTCAGCTTTTAGCATTAATTAACAATGTAATTGACCACATTAACCTTAATTTGTTCATAGGAAATACAACAAATACTACTAGGATCTTTAATCCAAGGACAACTTTGAAAAAAAAAGTTAATTCTTTCTTGGTATTTGAAAAAATTAAATATTATGAAAAGGCCCAAAAATCACTTAAAGTGGAGCGGAAGGAGTAGAATGTAAGTTTACATTCTTGTACAAAAAATTTATTAGATTGAAGGGTAAAACTGTCACTCAGCTTTTGATTATTTGTAAATCAATAACTTAGGATGTTAAATGTATGATTATACATAGATTGTACATATATTATATATTTTCTGACTATTTTTTATTTAAGCGGTTAAATGTGCGATTATTTGAATTAATTCGTCAAAGTTTTCGAAAAATTGAGAGAGAATGAACAAGCATCTCAATTGTTTCTGTGTCAACTATTAGAAATGGGCTCAGAGCCCAGAGGGGTTGCATTCATCAAAAACCAATATAATCCAGGAATTTTTACATTCCTATACACTATATGAAACTATATTACCCTCCCTACTTAAGTTTTACTATAATTACATTTTATATACCCAATTACAAAAAATGTACATTTTAAGGGATTTAATGGTATTAATTACTGTCCTAAAATAACTGTACCGTATATTTCCACTCCCCCACGTTTCTCTCTCCACATCCCAATCCCCCACCCACGTATCTTCACCCACGATTTTCGCTTCAAAATTCTCAGAATACTCCATTAACCCCTTTTTCATCTCTTCTTCCCAAAACCAGACGAAATTCCTTCTCTAATTCAAAATTCCTACCTCCATTAACATATCTCATTACCTTGATTTTCAATGAAGAAGAAGATATCTTCAAAGAACAGCCCTACAAAAGACAAAGGAGAAGATGTTCCTTCATTTGATTTGGGTATTTTCTCAGCAAATTTACCCCAAAAGGCTTCAAAATCAACTCATGCAAAAAAAGAGAACAAGCCCAAGGTTTTCCCCCGTGAAGCTTGGGCTGAAGCTCGAACAAAGCAAAAGCACGATATTGATGCTGGTGAATCTTCCATACCTGTCAAATCTGCGAAAAGCAAAGGCAAAGAGATTGATTTCGATGATGATTTCGTCGAAGAAAAAGCTGCCATTAAAGTTGCAAAAAAAGTTAGAGTGTCTCCTAATGTAAAAGCTTCAAAAAAGAAGAAAGTTCAAAAATCTACTAGAACTTTTCCCCAACAGTCAGTGGTGAAGGTAAGAATTTATTAGTTTCAAAAATAAATTTTGGTAAAAGCTAAAAAAATTGTTCTCATTCTTATGAAACTATATAATGTTTGATTTTGTAGTTTGTAGAAATTTTGTCTACATTGTGTAGATTTGTTGTAGATTTATGATTCATGATTTTAGATACATTTTTACACAAATGTTTGCCTTTTTTTGACTTTGTTTAAAGATTATAAAAATTTTGTAATACTATTGTAGTTATGTTGTTATCTGTTTTTGACTCAGTTATGCAATTATATAGGAATATTGTATTAAAAATGTAGATAGTTTATTTTTTAGGGTTGAGCCTTGTTTTAATAAGGAATTTTTCCTTTTGCTGCAGAATGGACCTTTTTATGCACCTCATAATGTTGATTATGGGGTCGTTAGGTTTCAGACATTATCTGACCCCAGTATTCCTGGCCAAATCAAGGATTTATTGTCTACAAATGGTTTAAAGCTTTTCAAGAAGACATGTTTTGGTTATTTGCTTTCATTGCCAGAATATGCATGCAAAATCAGATAATTCATCTTCTGATGAAGTATAAATTGAATGCATCTGGTTCTGATTATTTTTCAGCTGAGATAAAGGGTCAGAGGTTGAATTTTGGCTTGCGATAGTTTGCGTTGATAACTGGTTTAAAATGTTTTACGGAAGTGAGACTTTGGTTACACACCTACATATGACAGTAAAATATGAGAAAGCTATTTTCCAGACAAGGAAAAAGTTGAGAAGTCGTACTTAAAACAAATTGTAACCACCAAAAGTTGGTTGAATGATGATGATGCAGTCAAGTTGTGTATTCTATATCTCATAAATTCTTCCTCTGTCCTTCAGACAAAGACAATGTAGGGTCGGTAGACCATTTTAGATTTTATTTGGTGGACTCCGGACAGTATGCGAACTACGCATGAGGTATTGATTCTTACAAACAGTTGCTTCAGTATGTTAGGCACAAGCTCAATCCTTCTGTTCATTCTTATCTCATTCGAGGATGTGCACTAGCTATGCAAATATGGTTGTATGAGTGTTGCTCTACCGTCAACACTGATATAGCTACAAGGGTTGCCAATTCTATCCCTCGCATACTTAGCTGGTCAGCTAGTAAGGACAAGATATGGTTATCTGCAATTGAAGATAGAATGATCAATCCAGCATGGATCAAGGTAAATGGTTTTTACTTATGAGCAGACCATTTTATACAATTTATCTACATCTTTCCTACATATTATGTCTAAGTCAAACTAATTTCCTTTTTTCACTCAGTTCACCAATATAATTGAAGCACCCGAAGAGCTTTCTAGAATGTCTTTGCCTGATAAAGTTGAATACATACTTGAAGAAGTTGAAACAAAGTCCGAGGCTCCGAAAGATGATGCATATCCATCGGGACACACGAAGTCAATTGGAATAGAGGACAAGATAGATTGTAACGACCCGACCGGTCGTTTTGAGCTTTTGCACTTTGATCGCCAGTTCTCGGGCATGACTTGCCCCGGTTATGTATTATGACTGATGTAGACCGTTGGTTTTGGTTTTTCAGGAAAAATCGAAATGAATTTGAAAGAACAGTCTCAGTTGAAAGCTTGGAAATTGAAAGGTTTGACCAAGAGTTGACTTATTTGTATATGAGCTCGGATCGGAGTTTTTATGATTTGGTTAGCTTCGTTGGGTGATTTATGAATTAGGAGCGTGATCGGAATTGGTTTTGGAGGTCCGGTGTAGAATTAGGCTTGAATTGGCGAAGTTAGTATTTTGGCGAATTCCGGTTGATAGGTGAGATTTTGATCCGAGGGTCGGAATGGAATTCCGAGTGTTGCTGTAGCTTCGTTAGGTGATTTGGGATGTGTGTGCAAAATTTCAGGTCATTCGGAGGTGTTTCGGTTGGGTTTTTGATCGAATGTGTGTTTCCGAAGTTTTAGAAGAACTTAGGCTTGAATCCGATGTAATTTGATGGTTTTGGTGTTGTTTGTGGTGTTTTGATGTTTGGAGCGAGTTTGAATGATGTTTTAGGATGGGTTGGCACTTTAGGTTGAGGTCCTGGGGGCCTCGGGGTGAATTTTGGACTTGTGGCATTTCTGAAGTTGCTGGTATCTGGTATTTCCGCATCTACGGAAAAGGGGCCGCAGATGCGGTGATGGGGTCGCAGGTGCGAGTTTTCTTAAGGAGTTTCCTTTCCGCAGATGCGAGCTTGGAGCCACATCTGCGATGCAGCAGATGCGGCGTGTGGACCGAAGAAGCGGATAAGGGCCATTGGGTGTTCCGCAAAAGCGGGCAGGTGTCCGCAGATGCGGTGTCCGCAGAAGCGGATTTAGACCGCAAAAGCGGTCCTGAGCGCAATAGTATATTTCCACAGAAGCGGAGGAAATACCGCAGAAGCGGTACAGTGATCGCAGATGCGAAAAGGGCTGGACTGAAAGGGTTTTAAAGGTTCATTTTGTTCCGCGAGCTAAGGTATTTTTCCACCATTTTTGAGCAAACTTAAGAGCTTTTGGACGGAAATTGAAAGTGATTTCGACTGGGTGTGATTGGAGGTGAGTTCTATGACCTAAATACATGATTTAATGGTAGAATTAACATAGAAATTTATGAAAATTCATCAAAAAGGGGGGGAAAGCTAGGGCTTGGAATTTGATATTTCAAAGTGGGATTTGATGGGTCATTTGGGCTCGGATTTGGGAGTTTTGGTATGTATAGACTCGTGGCGAGATAAGGAATCCGATGATGTTAAATTTTCTGATTTTCGAGAAGTGGGCCCGGGGCTCGGCTTTTGCCAATTTCGAGATTTTTAATATTTTTCAATTGTTTTTGATTGGGTATTGTTACATTGGCATATTGTGACGTATTCGTTCTGGTTTTGGATAGATTCGACACGCGTGGAGGCCGATTGGAGGGGCAAAGGCGCCGCGAGCTAGAGATTTCTCCGGTTCGAGGTGAGTAATGATTGTAAATGATATCCTGAGGGTTTGAAACCCCGGATTTGCACACCGTAGTGCTATATTGAGGTGACTTGCACGCCGGATAGCAAGCGTGGGGTAGAGCACCGTTGGGGGTTGTGACTTGGTCCGTCCCGATTGATGATTTTACCACGTATTTGACTGAAACTTATTTGTTATTATCATGATTTGGGCTGATTGCCATATTTGGGCTTCGTGCCAATTATTTGAACCCTTCGGGGATTTTATCACTGTTTCCTCACTGTTTTGACGTATTATTTGAACTCAGTCCTGTTGATATTTACAGTTTTACAAACTCAGCCAATTTTACTCAGATTTGAAACTTAAATGATATTTTTAAATGATATTTTGGGCTGAGAACTACTGTTTTACAAATGCCCGAGGGGCTTGTGATGATTTTCGGACTGAGTGAGGCCGAGGGCCATATGTGAGGATATCCTGAGTGATATGAGGCCGAGGGCCTGAGATACTTTATGTGCCACGAGGTTGCTTGAGTGACGTGAGGAGGCTTTCAGGCCTTATGAGTGATGTGAGGAGGCTTTCAGGCCTTATGAGTGATGTGAGGAGGCTTTCAGGCCTTGTGAGTGATGTGAGGAGGCTTTCAGGCCTTGTGAGTGATGTGAGGAGGCTTTCAGGCCTTATGACTGATATGAGGAGGCTTTCAGGCCTCGTGTGTGATGTGAGAAGGCTTTCAGGCCTTATTTTATATGCCACGAGGTGGCTTGATATTGCGCTTGGGCCGTAAGGGGCCCCTCCCGGAGTCTGCACACCCCCAGTGAGCGCCATCGACGATATGTGGATCGGGATGCACGCCGCAACGAGTTGTGGATCGGGCTGCACGCCGCAGCGCTTACTATATGATACTGTTTTAAGAGTGATCTGAGAGAGAGAGCCCGGGGGGCTGAGAGTGTTTCTGAGAGTGAGCCCGAGGGGCTGGTACTGTTTTGAGATATTGCCTGAGGGGCAAACTTTTATGTGCTCATCTTGCATATTTACTTGCCTTTTTACCTGTTATACTGTGATATTTGTGCCCGAGGGGCGATTTTTCTGTGCTTATCGGCACTAACCATTTTGAAATCATTTCGTAACTATTGGAAAGATCATTTTAAAAAGAGATTTAAACTGAGCCAAGAGATTTCCAAAGATTTCACAGCTTCACTATTTTTCTCAAAGGATTGTACCCTGCTTCTATACAGCATGTTGGTTGCTTTACGTGATTTCTTACTGCTAAGTTGTTATTTACCTTTATTATTCACTGAGTTGGAGTACTCACTTTACTCCCTGCACCTCGTGTGCGGATGCAGGTATCTATTCACCCGGTAGCGGGTTTTGGGCCGATCAGAGGCAGAGTTATATGAGTTAAGGAGGTGACTGTCCGCGTTCGCAACACCATATCTCTTCCTTTTGTTCATTTTTCCTGTTTCGTGTATTTATTTTTAGGCCTTGTAGAACTGTATTCACCCTCCAATAGATGCTTGTGACTTGTGACACCCCGGTTAGGGCTGTGTTGGGTTGGCTTTCCGCTGATTAATATTATTAAGTCATATTTTAGCTGTTTATTCATGTTTAAATTATTTTTGAAAAGACGAGTTGGGTTAGTTGGCTGGCCTTGTCTTCACGAGAGGCGCCATCACGACCAGTGCGGGATTTGGGTCGTGACAAGTTGGTATCAGAGCCTAGGTTACTAGGTCTCACGAGTCATGAGCATGTTTAGTAAGAGTCTCGCGGATCGGTACGGAGACGTCTGTATTTATCCTCGAGAGGCTGCAGAACCTTTAGGAAAACTTTACATTCTTGAATTCTTATCGTGCGTCCTTGATTCAGCTTGAAAAGAAACTCTTGAAATTCCTTCCACTCGTTCGTAAGCGCACATGAGCGCTCAGTATCAGATGTGCCTTGATGGCTTGTGATTCCCCGATCGAGGGGCAAGATGTGATTTTTGTGAGTTGATGTTGGGCCAGTCTGAAGAACTTGTGGCTGGATCTTTGTCTATGGCTTGAGCACCGAGGTGCTGATTGTTTGAATAAGTGTTTTGAACTTATATGTTCGGTATTGTCCCTATTAGTGGAAGTGACGGCTGGGTAGCTATGTGAAAAGTGTATTAGTACTGCTAGATGTATCTATGTGACTTGGAAGTGACGAGGAAGGTCTGCTGGATGATAGATGAACTATTAAGTGTATGATTTCCATTGTGATTGGATGTGTAGCTCCGAGTTATGGGCGCGTGAAGAATCTTTTCGTGTCTCCTAGTTGGGTTTGAAGTAAATTTCATGTTGCGGTATGAGTTTAGACTCAGGAAGGCTAAATGGCTGTGTAATGTGTATGACGGTGGAAGGTATACGGAAATGTTATAGTGAGGTGAAGCAGTTGGGTTATCTCCTGCGGAGTGTTCTAAAGTGGTGTGATCCTTATGTGTATGTTAGAAGATCTCATGTGTAATTGAAGGGTACGTGTTGAAATTTGAAATTTCGGGTTGCTTAAGAGAGTGGGCTCAACTGTTGCGGGGATGAATGCTAGATTTGCAGAAGATTTACAATATTGGATGATCTGTGTTTTCACAAACTTATAAATGATTTGAGTCTAATCTCGCTATAGTATTGTGGCATCAATAGAGTAAAAGTGTTATGAGTTATTGAGCGTATCTTGATCTATGGCTTCGAGCCAAGTGGGGGAGTCTACTGTGAGCAGTTGATTACGCGGTTAGGTGCTATGTTGGTTCCAGTTTGGGCATGCGAGTGAATTAGCTATGGCTAGAGTGAAGGAAAATTTTGACAAAGGTTATATTATGCTTCATAGAGTATGAGAATCCCAGAATGTCTAGAGTTGTTGTTGATAAAGAATGCTCGGTGCATAGAGCAGGAAGTTGCTTGGTTGTATTGGGATGAGGATCTCATTTTGCGGTGTCGGAGTGCCAATGAGGCACGAGTGGTTCTGTTCGTTAGGTCAGGTAATTTGCAGTTTGAATAAGAGTGAATGACTTTCGAGAATAGTTCGTGTTCAAGAGTCTGTATACATCAATTGAGTGCTTTAGAGTTGCATATGTGGTTAGAAACTGTGTTTTCATTGGAAGAGGTTCAGATTTGTGGTATTCCTATGTGAATTATGGGATTCTATGAATCAGTATCAGTAAGTAAAGGTAACGGACTTAGCTTCACAGGAATTTCTTCAGAGTAAAGTATTCTAGAATGTGGTGTTTATGGGAATATTTGAGAGAGTATTCAGCGGCTTATGGGCCTTAGTCAGCATGGAATTATGTTTGGATCTATTGAGGTAAACCTGGGTTGAGAGATTATGGTACTACAGCAAGAGGGAGCATCAAGTTGAAAATGAATCAGAAGGAAATTTAGATAGATGGAGTAGCTTGATAGTAGACCGAATCGGTATGGTAAGGATATGATTAATTCTTTGTATGTGTTCAAGGTAATGGGTTCTTACAGGTATTTTGCAGCAATGCTCTTGGGTTCTGACGGCTTGCTTAGCTTGGTCTAGTTAGAAGGATTCAGTCCTGACGGTTAGTTTGTGCAAATGGGATTGGGAGAGTTCTTGTTGATTCTACCGTGGTTGTATTTTCTACGAGTGTGAAAGGCATGGGATGCGTAATGATTTTCTTCTAGATGCGATCAATGGAAGTTCTTGGCTAGATGGGGATGAGTTGACAAGAGTCTATGTTTAAAAAAAAAGGCAATGTGATTAAGTTGATGGCATTTCGGTTGTATTGCGGCACCCTCTTGTTAGATCGACCGGTAATATTCGGGTTTGCTTGGTGGCACAGAGAAATTTTAGAGTATCTATCGTGGAATGATGGGGTATTTAAGGTGTGTATGCTTTCGGACGGCGAAATTGGGATCAGGTACGATGATTCGTGTGTTATACGGAGTTAGAGATCGAAAGTCCTCATGTTCAGGCTATGTTGTGGTTGTGGATTGCGTGTATCGGCACTGTTTAGTGACTATCGAGATTTGGAGGCCCGAGTGGATCTTTCTATGCTTGGCATGTCAGATTTTTGGATATGGTGTTGGAGATTTAGACTGACCGTCTCAGCGTCGGGATATTCTGGACAATTATACTATGGACTATACCGGTATGCCGCGGATTGAGTGGCGAGGTGCGTCGGAGTATGTTCTTGTAGAGTGGCTTATGTCTCGAAGAACCATCGGTCGGTTGGGAAGGATCGCCTTTCTTATTTGGGTTCTTGTGATGGGTGTCAGTGCTGAGGCTCCTCATATTGATTCAGTTTCGGTGGTGAGGGACTTTTCGGATGTGTTTCTTGTGGCCGGGCATGTCGCCGGGCGAGTTTGTTAATTTCGGTATTGATTTGGTGCCGGGCACCGTGTCGTATAGCACCGACGGGAGTTAAAATAGTGGAAGGATCAGCTTCAGGATTTCCTTGATTGAGAGTTCGTTGTTAGGCCAATGTGGATATGTGTTCTAGCTTGAGTCGGCTTGGTTGGCCTCGAATCGTATTGTTGAGGGTTAGATTGATTCGACCGTTATTGAGCTTATTAGTGATCTGGGGAGAACTATGAGTTACCTTTCTGTATTGTGAGACGTTATGATTTGATGGTTATGGGTACATATGGTACGGTTCATTTGGGATCTCATAGTGGAAGTTGAGCGGGAAAAAGTAATTGGGTGTTGCTCGGTGGATGGTGTATTGGTTATGTCCTATCGGGTTGCGTGGTATATGTTATTTGTTTCACCGTGGGGGTAATGATTTGGTTTGGTTCCAGACATTCAATTGTGCATGACTGTCGATTTTGGGCATAGTGACTGGAGGTATTTCATGTGGAGCAGTGTTTGGGTAGGGTCGCGCATAGTAGCGAGGCTACGTGGAGATATGACCTTTCAGGGTAGATTCACGTGTTCTATTTCTATGATGTGAGATAGGGTCTCAGCCTTGTATTGTGATGGAACTGATGAGCTTGAGGTACATCTCTTTCGTTTGGGGGTCATTTTCATGATTTGAGTATATTGAGACCGTTTCTTATTGGTGCGCGAATTATGCAAGTCGTGGCTTAGGCCTGCATTGATGTGTCATGTCACCAGAGTGGTGTGTTGGATTCGAGGCGATCGTTGGGGTCATTAATGAATTCGAACGGATTTGATTTCAGCTTGTTGGAAGGATAATATCGAAGTTCGGCTCGAAATCTGCTGTGGTGTTAGCCAAAAGGGGAAGTGACTTCATGAATAGTTGACCTGAGAGATGGTTGATAATAGGTGAATTTAACTATAATTAGGCCCTAAAGAACCACCTTCTTGTATAGTTTTGATGATAAAAGTGATAACAAAATGCTCTGATTAGTGCTTTTCATGCTTTGCAGGTGATATATGACAAGAGAAGGCTATGGAGTACTTTTGGGATCAAATATGGAGAAAAAGAGGCCAATCGTCAAATTTTGCCAAGTGAACCAAGCGAAGCAGCTCAAGCCAGGCCTGAAGAAGGACTGCCGCGGTTCCACCGCGACCGCGGCAGAACCGCGGTAGAAGACTGTCGCGGATAAGTTGAGATTCAAAGAAGGTGTGTGGCTGCGGTTTGACCACGACCGCGGCAGAGGCGGAAAAGTTCAGGGACTTAAGTGCAAAATACGGAATTTTTAGCCCAAAACCCTATTTTAAATACTAGACTTCGCCCAAAGGAGGCAAGAATTGTATTGGAGAATATTTTAGCAAGCAAAACAATTGTGAGAGATCATCTAAAACATCATATCTTCTTCTTTAATTTTTCTTGCAATTATGATTATGAATATTGTTCTAGTTTATTTACCCATAGTCATGAGCAGCTAAATCTTTTGTCTAGGGTTTTGATGAAACCTATTGAGGGATGAACTTCTTGTTTATGTGAATACAGTTTGCCAGTTTAAATTTCTATTTGTTCAACTACGTGTTTGTTGTAGTTAATTGACAGGATCCTCAATTAGCTGTGCCTATTTAGTGTGCATAACTCGGGAGAGAGTGCATATTTAGGTGAATGTTGAAAATCACCACTCCCAAAGTATAAGAGGGATCTATAACTGCGGGTTTAAAGGTGGGATTAGGAATAACAAAGCCTTGGGTGCAATCTTAAGTGAACTGTGATAAATAAAGCTAGCTAGTGTATCTCGGGAGAGTGCATTAAGTAAATTACTGTGATTACTCGGGAGAGATTTACGGTAAGAAGAGCGTTCATAATTGATAGAATGTGTTGGTGAATTTGTATGAAACATAAACAGAGGGAATTCCATCAATAGGGGAAATCAGTACCTTAGCGCTTTCTCATTATTGTTTACAGCTTAGCATCTTTAATTTGCAGCTATTAGTTACTGTTAATCTTAGTTATTAAAAACACCATCAACTGTGATTCTCAACATTTGGGAAATTGATTCTAAAGAGTTTAGTAGGTCTAAAGATAGTGATTGATAGGTTAATTCTCAGTGGATTCGACTCTGGGCACAATACTCAGGTTATATTTGCAACGTCCGCATTGTCCTTTTAATAAGGCATAGTTGGGGCGTGATCAAATTTTGGCGCCGTTGCCGGGGAATTAACGGAATTATGAATTACCATTGATAGAAATACAAAAATTCTTAGTGTGGTCAGTTTTCTCTCTACCCAATTTTTCATTGAAATTTTGACGGTTGTTGATCTGGTCGCACAGGTGTATGCCTAGAAATTCTACGAGGACTGGAGAACTACTTGAAGGACTCTCAGACCCCGAGAAAACATTCCGGACATTGAACCGTGCCAACAAAAGACTTCAACAATCCCAACAAACACACAAATTCGAAATTGACATGGGAGACGTAAACAACCCCAACGGAAACGTCAGGAATGAGCAAGTTGGCTTAAATGCCAGAGAAGTGGCACCTCTTGTGCCTGAGGTTGCACTATATGACTGGGC
Organism: Nicotiana attenuata; assembly: GCF_001879085.1. Lineage (NCBI taxonomy): Eukaryota > Viridiplantae > Streptophyta > Magnoliopsida > Solanales > Solanaceae > Nicotiana > Nicotiana attenuata. The sequence goes on along the minus strand of NW_017670843.1, from coordinate 67,056 downwards.
ACAACCCACAGCTGACAATCTGGCCACTGCCATTGTTGTGCCCGCAATACAAGCTGAATCGTTCCAGATCACAAATAATATGCTGCACTTGTTGCAAAACAAGGGACTCTTTTCTGGGACACAAATAGAAGATCCTCAACAGCACTTGAAGAACTTCCTGTCTATCTGCAAAACTCAAAGGCAACCCAACGTGACTTCGGAAGCAATCAGACTGTTATTGTTTCCATTCTCGGTGATAGGAGCTGCTCAGGTTCGGCTAAACTCACTCCCCATAAACTCTATAGAAACTTGGGATGAGTTAGTCAAGTAATTTCACAACAAGTTCCACCCGCCCAACAAAACTGCTCAACAAATTGACGAGATCGTGAGCTTCAAACAGAAACCAATGGAGACACTGCATGAGACATGGGGCAGGTTTAAAGGAATGTTGGTTATGTGTCCCCACCACGGTGTTCCAGAACAGATGTTGGGACAACGGTTTTACATGGGACTGTCAGACAGCATGAAGAATATTGTGGACGCCTCAGCTGGTGGGGCATTCTTGAGCAAAACCTGGAGAGAAGGCCAGAATCTGCTTGACAAGATGGCACAGAATTCAGGGTGGACGACCAGGAATGCACCTATCACTCCAGTGGTGCACTCAGTGCCTCTTGATCCCTCAAATACCATGGCTGAAAATATGGTGACCCTCCTGACACAGATGAGCATACTCACCAAAAAGGTGGAGGAATCAGGGCAGAAACAGCAAGTACATATTGTAGACACTACCAACGGGGGCTTGTGCACATCTTGCATTAGCCAGCCAATTGGTAATCCTTGGAACGCAGAACATGATCATAAGCATCAACATCCTGAGGACATGAACTATGTGTCCAACTATGGAGGCCAGAGACAGGGCAATCAGAACTGGGGCCAGCAAAATCAACAGCAATACAGGCCGGCGCAGCCACAGTTTAACACAGGAAACATGGGAGGTATGAGATCCCCCAACAATATGGCACCTTATCCCAGGCCACAGGGGTACAACAATCACAATCAGCAGCAAGGGTATCATCCACCTCAGCAGCAACATGGTGGAAGACAAGAAGATGTGTTTACTACACTGGAAGCAATGATGCAGCAGGTTATTGGGTCCAATGCCAAAATCAATGAGAGAGTAGATGCACATGATGCAGCAATCAAAAATATTGAAGTGCAAATGGGCCTGATTTCAATGTCTCTGAACAATCGTCCTCAGGGGACGTTACCTGCAGACACTCAGATAAATCCGAAAGATCTGGGCCCAAAGCAGCTGATGGCGGTGAGTCTACGAAATGGCAGAGACTTGGATGTAGAACAAGAGAGAGCTAGAGAAACTAGACAGGCTGAGACACTCATACCAGTGCCCATTGAGCTGGATGAGACAACTAAACTGACAGAGGTGACAGTCCAGCCTGCACAAGAAGAAGAGAGCATTCAACAAGAGACTGAGAAAGTAGACGAGCCAGTGTAGGAGCCAGTAGTTGAGATAGTAGCTGAGAAAGAGCAGACCCAAGTGATTGGGAAGAAGAGACCTCCTACACCCTTTCCACAGAGGCTGGCCAAGCATCAAAAGGAGGAACAGTATAAAAAGTTCTTTGAAATGCTCAAACAAATCCAGGTAAACATACCATTGATTGAAGCTTTAAAAGAGATGCCTGGGTATGCAAAGATGATGAAGGACTTGATGTCACGGAAATTTGATTTTCAAGACTTGGCCACGGTTATACTTACTCAGACCTGTAGTGCAGTGGTGACTAGGCCAATTGCAGAAAAGCTGTCTGACCCAGGGAGCTTTACAATTCCGTGCACTATTGGAAATTTCGCCTTTGCTAAGGCGCTCTGTGATTTAGGGGCCAGCATTAATCTTATGCCTCTGGCTATTTATAAGAGGTTGGGCATTGGGAGAGCTAAACCCACCTCCATGTTGTTGCAATTGGCCGACAGGACTGTGAAGCATCCATTTGGTATCCTTGATGATGTGCTGATTCAGGTAGGGAAATTTGTGTTCCCAGCAGATTTTGTGATCTTGGATTGCAAAGTGGATGAAGAGATTCCTATAATCTTAGGAAGACCATCTTGGACATGGGAAGAGCTCTGATTGATTGTGAGACTGGGGAGCTCAAGATGAGGCTCAATGATGAAGAAATAACATTCAATGTGTAGAAGTCTATGAGGCGACCAAGCGAGTTCGCCAATTGCTCTCTTATTGATGCCTTGGATGTAATAGTAGAGTCTGATGATGAGGTGTTGACTATTGAGGACCCCCTGTCTGCATGTTTGATGAACTTAGATGAAGTGAATGGGGAGGATCTAGCGGAATGGGTGTTAGCATTAGAAGGTAGAGGATTCTGGGATAGAAATCTAGAATTTGAGCCCTTGCACTTAGAAAAAAGGGAAACTCCTCAAGCCAAGTCATCTATTGAAGAACCACCAAAGCTTGAGTTAAAGCCTTTGCCCGCCCACCTCAGGTATAAATTTCTGGGGCCTGACTCCACATTACCTGTTATTATCTCATCTAGCTTGTTAGATGTGCAGGCTCAACAACTCTTACAGGTACTAAAGGAGTGCAAAACTGTCACGCCCCAAAATCCGAGGAGCGCGGCCGGCGCTCAATCGGGTGAACCCGACGGAGCAAGCCTTACCGAGCACTTTCTAACCCAAATCAATATGGATACGGGAATCATGCCTTTGATTAATTTAGACGATAACACACGGTGTACACCACATTACTGGTTCACTTCATATCATACAAATTTACCGTACATAAGCTAGCTTCAAGGATTCTATTAGGGTTACAACTTAAGGAGATTACAAGGTTAGGATTACAACATATACATACAGCGGATTCCCCGGGCATCCGCACATAACCCACACTAGTGTCTTTGGAGCCTCTAAGGATACAACAGATAAGCATGACTAGGCCGGCAACAAGGCCCCGGCTATACCTCAAAAGTGAAAGCTGTAATAACAAAAGATACACCATATGGCCCCATGGAAGAAAAGGGGCTCACCGAGACTTTGAGTGGAAGAAACGCTCCGCTACACACGGTCGGCACCGTCCGCTATGGAGCCACCTACAATCATAACACGAATGTAGCGCCCCCGGCAAAAGGGACGTCAGTACATTTGAATTGTACTGGTATGTATAACTAAACACCATTTTACTAGAAAGAACTACCAACATACAAGCAAATAATATGGGCAAGTCAAAGAAGCAATTCATATAATCTTTCATACAATTTCCACAACATTGATTAGGGCATTTCTGTCACGTGTTCACCACTGTTCTCATTACCACCGCTATCCCAAGCGGAGTCCGATCACGACCCGACCGTCTAGGTCACCTCATTGGAGGCATTACTCTCAAACAATATTTCATTTCCTTTATCCGGAATCCAATATCAGCACATTACCACCATGTGTGCGGCATGGTGTCCGATCACGACCCGATCGTCTAGGTCACCTCGTTAGAGGCATTTCTCCATTCTCATTAGCCAACACTTCAAGTCTTTATTCCACACATAACATAATAATTCTTGGGGCACTCATGGCCACCATCATCACATCGTTTCCCCTTTTTTTTATATTCATTTTACAAGTTGTGAACATATACACATATGTTGAGGATACTTCAAATTGCAATCACAGGTAAATGAGCACATAGCTAGCATGAATAATTCTTTGTTCCAATGTTGGCTTATAGCCCAAGTATTTCCACACATAACTGTACTTTTCGTCATTATCGAATTGTCAAGATTNGCCACTCACAGCATAGTATCGGCTGGGACCTCCCGAACTCAGTGTACCACCCCTAGCTGCGCCACGATCTGCGGTTGCTGGGGCACCTCGAGCTAGAGAGGGAGCTGAAGATGTGGCAGCTGCTGGACTGGAGGGCTGAGCCGGGCCCCTACCCGCTTCCTGGCGAGATGCACGATAGTGTCTCTGAATATGGCCCCTCATCCCACATCCATAACATATAGGCAACTCCGTGTAGCAGACCCCCGAGTGCATCTTCCTGCACTTGGGGCACGGGGATCTCTGCTGCTGCTGAAACCTCTCCCCTGACCGACCTCGCTGGTGTAATCCCCTGTTGCCCTGACCGGGCCTGAAACGACTCCACTGCTGCTGGCTGGGCCCTGATGGCGGTGCACTGGCTGAAGACTGTGCAACAGACTGGGAAGGCCCTGATGATCCTCCCCTAAAAGCTGATCTTCCCCCACCTAGCGACTCTCCTATGTTGCCCGTAGACCGGGCCTTGCTGTTACTTTCTCTAGCCATTCTGTTCTTCAACTTACGGTCCTCTGTGGCCTCAGCAAATGCTACCATCCTCCCGTAGTTCATGTCAGAATTCAACGCTGCTTTAGAAGCCTCATTAATAGTCAAATGATTAAGGCCCTGAACAAACCGACGCACTCTAGCCTCCATGGTCGGCAACATATGAATAGCATACTTGGACAAGCGGGCAAACTCCATGTGGTACTCCCATACACTTCTGTTACCTTGCCTCAGATTTTCAAACTCCGCTGCTCGTGCTGCCCTTGTCTCAGCGGGCAAGAAATTGTCAATGAAAGCATCGGCGAACTCACTCCACCTCGCCGGAGGGTGCCCCTCCTCTCGGGAGTCCTCCCATAACTCAAACCATGAATAGGCCATCCCCTTCAGACGGTAGGCAGCCAACTCTACTCCCTTTGTCTCAGTCGCACGCATCACCCTGAGGGTCTTGTGCATCTCATCGATAAAGTCCTGAGGGTCTTCTTCTGAATTGGCACCTGTGAATACCGGAGGATCTAACTGAAGAAATCTGTTTACCCTAGAACTAGTAGAATCCCCTGGCTGGCTGGATGAACTGGGTGCAATATTTGACCTTTGGGCCTGAGAGGCCACCAACTGGGTCAACATTTGAATAGCTCCCCTAAGATCCCCATCGGAAATGCTAGAACCGGACGTTGGGACTGGAGACGGGACAGGAGCATCAACGGGAGGTATAGTGGTACCCTCCGTAGTTGTAGGGACTGAGGTATTTTGTTCTGGAACAGGAGGATGCGGTAGGGTAATAGTAGGGCGGCTACCTTCGCCCGCAACATCAATCAGTGAATCATTAACCACCCCTGAGTTGGCGTTCGCTTCTTGGCCAATTCTCGCCTTCTTCTTAGGTGCCATTTACTGAAAGATTGAACAATACACCGATTAGGAAGTAAACAGTTTCACCGCACAATCCAGAATATCAAAGAAGGGTGTTATTCCTAAATGTCTGAATAGCCTCCAACTTATAGATGTGGTCGACAACACACCGATAAGAAGGACTCTACTAGACACGGCTCCAAGACATCCTAGGACACTTTTAAAACCTTAGGCTCTGATACCAAGTTTGTCACGCCCCAAAATCCGAGGACTGCGTCCGGCGCTCAATCGGGTGAACCCGACGGAGCAAGCCTTACCGAGCACTTTCTACCCCAAATCAATATGGATACGGGACTCATGCCTTTGATTAATTTAGACGATAACACACGGTGTACACCATATTACTGGTTCACTTCATATCATAAAAATTTACCATACATAAGCTAGCTTCAAGGATTCTATTAGGGTTACAACTTAAGGAGATTACAAGGTTAGGATTACAACATATACATACAGCGGATTCCCCGGGCACGCGTACATAACCCTCACTAGTGTCTTTGGAGCCTCTAAGGATACAACAGATAAGCATGACTAGGCCGGCAACAAGGCCCTGGCTATACCTCAAAAGGGAAAGATGTAATAACAAAAGATACACCATATGGCCCATGGAAGAAAAGGGGCTCACCGAGACTTTGAGTAGAAGAAACGCTCCACTACACACGGTCGGCACCGTCCACTATGGAGCCACCTACAATCATAACACGAATGTAGCGCCCCCGGCAAAAGGGACGTCAGTATATTTGAATTGTACTGGTATGTATAACTAAACACCATTTTACTAGAAAGAACTACCAACATACAAGCAAATAATATGGGCAAGTCAAAGAAGCAATTCATATAATCTTTCATACAATTTCCACAACATTGATTAGGGCATTTCTGTCACGTGTTCACCACTGTTCTCATTACCACCGCTATCCCAAGCGGAGTCCGATCACGACCCGACCGGCTAGGTCACCTCATTGGAGGCATTACTCTCAAACAATATTTCATTTCCTTTATCCGGAATCCAATATCAGCACATTACCACCATGTGTGCGGCATGGTGTCCGATCACGACCCGATCGTCTAGGTCACCTCGTTAGAGGCATTTCTCCATTCTCATTAGCCAACACTTCAAGTCTTTATTCCACACATAACATAACAATTCCTGGGCACTCATGGCCACCATTATCACATCGTTTCCCCTTTTTTTGATATTCATGTTACAAGTTGTGAACATATACACATATGTTGAGGATACTTCAAATTGCAATCACAGGTAAATGAGCACATAGCTAGCATGAATAATTCTTTGTTCCAATGTTGGCTTATAGCCCAAGTATTTCCACACATAACTGTACTTTTCGTCATTATCGAATTGTCAAGATTGGCACATTATTCACGTTGGGGCACATCCTTCACGAATATGTACAGACAATTGCATATCAATTAATGCGTAATAACAAGCAATATGCTAACCAATTCAACTCTTACCATGCTTTCATAAATGACAACGGAGCTCAATTTCTAATAAAAAAAGGGGTTTTAGCCATACATACCTGGGGTTGAGTCCCTTTTTAATTTCTACTTCCAATTCACCAAATAATCTAGCAACATCCATATAGTGCACAAATTAATACGCATAACTTAAAATTCAAGCTTCACAACCACTACCCGAACATATCTAGGTTACTAGCCCCTTCTTTGCACAAGTCTTTGCTCTCACCCAATTACTCCCACTAGGTTCTAGGTTTTAGTAGACATGCATGCACAATTTTAACCACTACTTTCAAGAACCAATGCATGAGACTTCCTCCCCTTAGATTAAACCAGAATTTAAATGAATGCGGTCCGCATACCGGATCTGCGACCGCATTCTTGACCGCATAATAGCATTTTCTGGAAAAATTGATTTCTTTTGATTTTTACAAGCTTAGATCAATACCAAGGGTTCGGAGCCGACACCATAAGATTCTGGTTTATGAGCCAAAAATTTTACGGGGCCTCACAAAAACTGCCATTGGGTGGACCATGGCAGACATCAAGGGGATCAGCCCCGCCTACTGCATGCACAAGATTCTGCTGGAAGAGGGTCACAAACCTTCTAGGGAACACCAGAGGAGGCTGAACCCCAACATGAAGGAAGTGGTGAAGAAGGAGGTAATAAAATGGTTAGATGCGGGAATTGTTTTTCCAATCTCTGACAGCAGCTGGGTGAGCCCAGTTCAATGTGTTCTTAAAAAGGGTGGCATGATGGTTGTGAAAAATGACAACAATGAATTGATATATACAAGAACCGTCACAGGCTGGAGAATTTGCATGGACTATCGGAAGTTAAATCTTACCACCCGGAAAGACCATTTCCCACTTCCCTTCATTGATCAGATGTTGGACAGACTAGCAGGGAGGTCACACTTCTGTTTCCTGGATGGGTATTCAGGGTGCAATCAGATCTCCATTGCACCAGAGGACAGAGAGAAGACCTCCTTCACCTACCCGTATGGCATTTATGCCTTTAGACGGATGCCCTTTGGCCTATGCAATGCACCTGCCATATTCCAATAGTGCATGATGGCCATATTCACTGACATGGTAGAGGACATAATGGAGGTGTTCATGGATGACTTCTCAGTGGTGGGGAATTCATTTGATGAGTGTCTGATAAATCTGACGCGAGTGCTGAAACGGTGCATCGAGACTAACTTGGTTCTGAATTGGGAGAAGTGCCACTTCATGGTACAAGAAGGCATAGTCTTGGGGCACAGGGTGTCAAGCAAGGGAATTGAGGTGGATCGTGCGAAAGTGGATGTAATAGCAAAGCTGCCTCCCCCAACCTCAGTTAAAGCAATCAGAAGCTTCCTTGGGCATGCCGATTTTTACCGGAGGTTCATAAAAACTTCTCCAAAATCCCTCTATGTAAGTTGTTAGAAAAAGATCACCCGTTCTTGTTTTTTGATGATTCCAGGGTAGCATTTGAGGAGTTGAAAAAGAGACTGGTCACAGCACCCATCATTGTTGCCCCCAGCTGGGAGCAACTGTTCGAACTAATGTGTGATGCCAGTGACTATGCAGTGGGGGCAGTGCTAGGCCAGCGGAAAGAAAAACTGATGCACCCAATCTACTATGCTAGTAGAACGTTGAGTGGCACCCAGTTGAACTACACTGTGACTGAGAAGGAGATGTTAGCTGTGGTGTTCGCGTTCGACAAATTCCGATCCTACCTGATAGGGTCCAGGGTAATTGTATATACTGACCATGTAGCTCTCAGGTACCTAATTGAAAAGAAAGAATCTAAGCCACGCCTGATTCGTTGGGTGTTGTTACTGCAAGAATTCGATCTTGAAATTCGTGACCGTAAGGGCACTAAGAATCAAGTCGCTGATCATCTATCACGACTTGAGGGAGCTGAAAAGGCAGTTGAGGTTGAGGAAATTCTGGAAACTTTTCCAGACGAGCAGCTGCTCGCCACCACTCTTCAGGAAGCGCCATGGTATGCAGACTTTGCTAATTACCTGGCCAGTGGTATAGTTCCTCACGACCTTTCATCGGTCCAAAGGAAAAGGTTTTATCGTGAAAGTCGCCAATATTACTGGGATGAGCCTTATCTGTTTAGAATATGTCTTGATAATATGATCCGGAGATGCGTCCCCGAGATAGAGCAATTTTCTGTTTTGCAGGCTTGTCACGCATCGGCGTATGGTGGACACTTTGGAGGGGTCAGGACAGCGGCAAAGGTGCTAGAGGCTGGATTCTTCTGGACAACAGTGTTTAAAGATGCTCACTTATGGGTGAAGGGCTGCAATGAATATCAGCACACTGGGAACATTTCCCGGCGCCACGAGATGCCCATGAACCCAATTCAAGAGGTGGAAGTGTTTGACGTCTGGGGAATTGATTTCATGGGTCCCTTCGTCAGCTCCTATGGCAATAAATACATCCTTGTGGTTGTAGACTATGTGTCCAAATGGGTGGAAGTTGCTGCGTTGCCCACCAATGATGCAAAAGTGGTAGTGGGATTTTTGAAAAAGAATATATTCACCCGCTTCGGGACACCACGAGCAATTATCAGTGATGGGGGCACTCACTTCTGCAACAGAGCCTTCGAAAAGTTGCTTGCTAAGTACGATGTGCGCCACAAAGTGGCTACTCCTTACCACCCGCAGACTAGTGGAAGAGTTGAAGTGTCCAACAGAGAAATCAAGAGTGTGTTAACCAAAACTATAAACGCAACAAGAACTGATTGGGCGAGGAAGCTAGATGATGCACTCTGGGCTTATAGAACTGCTTTCAAGACACCAATTGGTATGTCACCATACAAGTTGGTGTTTGGGAAGGCCTGCCATCTGCCAGTGGAACTTGAACATAAAGCGTGGTGGGCGTTGAAACAGCTGAACTTAGATATGGAAGCTGCAGGCACAACAAGAATCACTGAACTGCATGAGCTCGAGGAGTTCAGATATCTTGCTTTCGAGAGCACAAAGTTATACAAGGAGAGAATGAAGAGGCTGCACGACCAGAACATTGTTGAGAGGAATTTCAAATCCGGGGACATGGTATTGCTCTACAACTCAAGACTACGTCTGTTCCCAGGTTAACTTAAGTCACGATGGTCTGGACCATTTCGAGTAGTTGAAGTTTTCCCTTCAGGGGCTGTTGAAATTGCCACAGAGAATGACTCTCGTACATTTAGAGTCAATGGTCAAAGATTGAAGCCATATGTAGGCATGAGCGAGCCAAAGGAAGTGTCGGAGCTGCACCTGACTGAACCACAGAGGTCGAGCGAGCCTTAAATGCGTTCATCCTGCGTCGTGCCACGACGTTAAATCAGGAGCTGCGTGGGAGGCAACCCACGACATTGTTGTAAGTGTAACACATTATATATAAAAAAAAACGAAGGTTCAGAATACTGCTCAGACCGCGGTTCCACCGTAAACGCGGTCAAACCGCGGTGGGGATCCCTCTCTGAACCTCGTCTACCGCGATTCCACCGTAAATGCGGTCAAACCGCGGTGGGGATCCCCCTCTGAACCTTGTCTACCGCGGTTCCACCGTAAACGCGGTAGAACCGTGGCAAACCACGTCGGGCCCAGGTACGAGATTTTTTATTTTTTTATTTTTTTTCATTTTTCTTTTTCCCCCCCTTTTTATCTAATCCCTCACCCACCCCAAACCCTATTCCCCTCCCATCAGCAGCACCAACACGAAAAAATCCCCCCAAACCCTAATTCTCTCATCTTCTCACTTTCTCTCTCAAATACCCCTCCCCCCCCAAAACCTCCATTGTCATCTTCTTCAAGCTCCATCACCACTACCCACCCCTTCCCTCCTTCATTCAAGTAAGTCACTTTTCTTCTTCTTTCTCTCATTCTTCATCTTAGTTAGTGTAATGTAGCCTAAACTAGATTAATTAAACCCTAGGTAGAAATAGTGTTAATTTGCTTTAAATTTTTGCTTCTTTTCTGTTTGTATTGTTGCTTGTGGACTTGTGATGCTTAAATGTGTGGGTCTTCAGTGTACTTCAATTGTAGGAAATATTTAGATGATTTGGAGGCCTATAAATAACTTGTGCGACGTAGTTTAGTGGAGGGGCTTGTTTGGCCGAAAATTGGGGGTGTATGATGAGATTTTGGAGCACTTTGTGTCCCCATTAGTTTGTGGTGGTGTTGTGTTTGGCGTGAACCACTTGAGGGCGATTGTGTGGGGTGTTGTTTGCCAAAATTGTGAGTTCGTATTGTTGTGAGGGCCATTTTGGAGTAGGCTAGTGGTCAATGGGCATAGCTTGGAAGAAAGAAATTAAAGGGGGATATTGTTTGGTGCCATCGGGTGGCGAAGTCCGAGTACCCATCCGACTGGCACTATTTAGGATACATTTGATGGTTCTACTGAATTGTTTGCAGGTGATATGGCTTGTAAAAGGCAAAAGAATGCGGCAGGCACTTCCCAACAGCCTACATATGATGACTCCAGGTTCGAATCACAGAAGGCAGAGGACGACTTTCATGCCAAGGCCTCCAAGAGCTTCACCCCTGAGATTCCTATTGACAGGGCAGCCCTCCGTGCGGAAAAGGAAGAAATGTATGAGGAAATCCGGCGGAGGGAGATGGAGTTCTTATTTGATGAACCTGAGACAGTGAACGTCATGCTAGTAAGGGAGTTCTATGCAAACTGCCCAGCTCAGATGTTGCGGGAGGTGATTGTGCGGGGCAGGGTGGTCGATGCCTCAGTTGAAAGGATTCGCCAGGTGTTGAGGATGCCCAAGTTCACTGGTGACATCGATTATTACCAGGAACCACAAGGAGTCACTTGGGAGAATATGACTGAAATACTATGCGCAGGGGGTCAACCACGCTGGATACAGGACAATATCACCCTAAACTCCAAGTCATTCACACATTTGGCTAAATGTTGGTTCACTATCATTTGCAGCCGGTTCTTCAGGTAACACGACTGACGTGAACTATCAAAGAGCTCTATTGACGTGGTGCTTCATCACTAAGAAAAACTTTGATGCAGCGAGGATAATTGGTGATGAAATAATCATGCGGTCTCCGCTGCTGTCCAAGGGATTCTACTTCCCTTCATTGGTGACGAGGTTGTGCTTGCTGAAAAATGTTCCCACCAATCCTACTGATGGAGCCTTGCCCGCTAAAGCACCATTCAAAGCGCCAGGCATCAGAGTGGGCCGAGATGCACCTGCCACCATTCAGATCGATGATGAGGATGAAGCCCCAACACCATCCAGGAGATCCTATGACCGAGCCGGACCTTCTCGGCAACACCATACTGGGGCAGGCTTCTCTAGATCCCAGTCCACCCGACCTATGTTGCGTTCCTTGGAGGAAGAGATCGTAGATCTTCGCACCTCGGTGGATGGTCTACACACGCGTATGGATGCCATGTCTCAGCGGCATGCCAGGTCTGAGAGCCGGTTTATGGCGTGGTTCCGTGCTTTGGGGAGAGCTTGTCATGTCGACCCCAGCAACGTCTCAGACTCCGATTGATGCTCAGGGAAGTCTTCTTACCCTTCTGTTCTTTATTTTTGATATGACATGGGGACATGCCATAATTTTAAGTGTGGGGTGGGAAACTTGCTCTGGTAGTGTATTGTAGTATATATAGACATTGAGTATGTTGTAATATTAGATTGATGTTGTTGTGTATAATTAACTGTACTCACATGAGAAGTAACTGATTTGGCCCAACGACGGACACTTGTCGACGGGTCTCTTGAGGGTCAAAGTCAGATAAAAAAAACAATTGTAGAGGACTCTTCCTGAGGACGGACCACTTGGACAGTACTCTTGAGGGAAGCAGTCCAGGTAGATTTTTCTTTATTTTATTTTATTTTTAGGTAGTGTAGTAATTCTCCCTTGGTTTTTCTTTTGACCACGGTTCTTTTCCAAGGGCTTTTCTTGAACCGGGTTAGGTAGATTTTTCTTTTGTAGTTTTAGGACCAAGATGGGTGAAGGCTAGAATGCAACCCTAGATGTACACACCTGAGAATAACAAAAACGAACTGAGGGTGCAACGTCTGGGCTCGTTTGTAGACTCATACTTTGATGCCTTAATTTTGCACATCTTGTCTTGCTTGAATGCTCGTATGAGTGTGTTGATAAAATGATTCGGAATGAGTTACATGCCAAGTGTGTGTGAGCTATTACTTGCATTATGTGCTTGCATGCAATACCTAGAACTTGCCCTGTGTGTTTGCAAATCGAAATAGAAGCTGTTTGGTTTTAGAGATGATTGAGGCACTTCTTTGTATAGCCTGTATAATTGTGAATCCACCTGTACATATTGCCATAGTTAACCCCTTTGAGCCTGAAGCCTGTTCTTTGATAACCCTATAATAACCTACATCCCTGTGTTTGAGTAGTTTGACTGCTTGATCCTGTACCTCCTAGAAGCACTTGAATTATTAAAGAACATACAAAAGTCAAAGTGTGGGGTAGTAGGGGAGTGGAAAAAGGGGAATCAGGAAAGAAATACTTGAATGGTGCAATGGCTGTTAAAAAAAAAGAAAAAAAAAGGAGAAAAGAAAAGAAAAGAGAAAAAGGCCAGTGCACCTAAAGAAAAGTGGGGGGCAACTATGAAACAAAATGTGGAAGAACGATTGGGCTGAACATGGAAATTGAAACAAAAGGAAGTTTGTATTAAAAGTGCTTAGGGAGGTTAGTCACTATATCCAAATATATCCTACCCGTCCCTTAGCCTACATTACAACCAAATAAAGACCTTTTGATCTTTGACTGAATAGCTCGATTAGTAGAGTATTACACTAGGGGCAAGCCTATGGTGTATCTGTGTGGCATGTGAATGTTCTTTGCTGAGAGTGAGTGAATTCTGTCTATCTATGGTTCCTTGTTGCTTAATTTATTGTGTGTGGAACTTCTCTCAGATTTGTGATGTGAGGGCATGTGACTCAGGAAGAAAAAGTGAGTTTTCACCTCTGTTAGAGTAACTAGAGTAAGCACGAGTGTGTCATGGCATTAGAGTCTGCATCTGAGTGTGACTGTTGCACTGCTTAGGTTATTCTTTCATAATGGCGAGTGTGGCATAAACTTGGGGCAATGCATCCAACGGTTAGGCCTAGAAGTGTGGTTTAACTTGCTCGAGGACGAGCAAAGGTTTAAGTGTGGGGTGTTGATAATAAGTGAATTTAACTATAATTAGGCCCTAAAGAACCACCTTCTTGTATAGTTTTGATGATAAAAGTGATAACAAAATGCTCTGATTAGTGCTTTTCATGCTTTGCAGGTGATATATGACAAGAGAAGGCTATGGAGTACTTTTGGGATCAAATATGGAGAAAAAGAGGCCAATCGTAAAATTTTGCCAAATGAACCAAGCGAAGCAGCTCAAGCCAAGCCTGAAGAAGGACAGCCGCGGTTCCACCGCAACTGCGACAGAACCGCGGTAGAAGAAGGTCGCGGATAAATTGAGATTCAGAGAAGGTGTGTGGCCGCGGTTTGAACGCGACCGCGGCAGAGGCGGAAAAGTTCAGGGACTTAAGTGCAAAACACGGGATTTTTAGCCCACAACCCTATTTTAAATACTAGACTTCGCCCAAAGGAGGAGGGATTGTATTAGAGAATATTTTAGCAAGGAAAACAATTATGAGAGATCACCCAAAACATGTTTCTTCTTTTCTTTGATTTGTCTTGCAAGTTTTATGATGAATATTGTTTTAGTTTGTTTACTCATAGTTATGAGTAGCTAAATCATTTGTCTAAGGTTTTGATGGAACCTATTGGGGGATGAACTTCGTGTTTATGTGAATACAAATTGCTAGTTCCAATCTCTATTTGTTCAACTACGTGTTTATTGTAGTTAATTGACAGGATCCTCAATTAGCTGTGCCTATTTAGTGTGAATAACTCGGGAGAGTGTGCATATTTAGGTAATTGTTGAACAACACCAATCCCAAACTATATAAGGGATCAATAACCGAGGGTTTAAAGGCGGGATTAGGGATAACGAAGCCTTGGGTGCAATCTAAAGTGAATTGTGTTAAATAAAGCAAGCTAGTGTATCTCGGGAGAGTGCAACTAGTAAATTACTGTGATTACTCGGGAGAGATTTACGGTAAGAAGAGCGTTCATTGATAGAGATGTGTTGGTAAATTTGTATGAAGCATAAACAGAAGGAATTCCATCAATAGGGGAAATCATTACCTTTTCTCATTATTGTTTACAGCTTAGCATCTTTAATTTTGTAGCTATTAGTTACTGTTGATCTTAGTTATTAAAAACACCATCAACAGTGATTCTCAACGTTTGGGAAATTGATTCTAAAGAGTTTAGTAGGTCTAAAGATAGTGATTGATAGGTTAATTCTCTATGGATTCGACTCTGGGCACAATACTCAGGTTATATTTGCAACGTCCGCATTGTCCTTTTTATAAGGCATAGTTGGGCGTGATCAGTAATACCCCGCCAAACCAAGAAAACTCTGGATCTCCATAGCTGAGAATGGTCTGGGCCAACTCTACACTGCCTCAACCTTCTTTGGATCCACCTTGATTCCCTCATTTGACAGTACGTGACCCAAAAATGATGCTGAAGCGTTGGTCAGCCCAAATGACATCACAAGGAACTCGTAGTGAGCATACCGAGTTTTGAAGGCAGTCTTCGGGATATCTGGCTCTCAAATCTTCAAGTGATGATATCCTGAACGCAAGTCAATCTTGGAGAACACCTTGGCACCCTGTAACTAATCAAATAGGTCATTAGTACGTGGCAATGGGTACCTTTTCTTCACCGTAAGCTTGTTCAACTGGCGATAATCAATACACATGTGCATAAAACCATCCTTCTTGTTCACAAACAAGAATGGAGCACCCTAAGGCAACATACTGGGCTGAATGAAGCCCTTATCAACTTCTGTAACTGCTCTTATAACTCCTTCAACTCATGTGGAACCATATGATATGAAGGAATAGATATGGGCTGAGTGCCCGATAACAAATCAATACCAAATTCGATATCCCTGTCGGGCGGCATGCCCGGAAGATCTGCTGGAAATACATCTAGATAATCCCTCACTGCCTGAACTGACTACATGGTAGGAGTATCAACACTGATATCTCTCACATAAGCTAGATACGCATCACACCCCTTCTCAACCATCCGTTGAGCCTTTAGAAATGAAATAACTCTGCTAGGAGTATAATCTAAGGTACCTCTCCACTCTAACAGTGGTAATCCTGGCAAAGCCAGCGTTGTGGTCTTGGCGTGACAATCAAGAATAGTGATAGGGTGACAACCAGTCCATGCCGAAAATAATATCAAAGTCTACCATACTAAGGAATAATATATCGGCTCTTGTCTCAAAACCAGTAAGAACAACCAAACACGACCGATACACATGGTCAACAGCAATAGAATCTCCCACAGGTCTAGACACATAGATAGGAGAACTCAAGGAATCACGGGATATACCCAAACACGGGGCAAAATAAGATGACACATATGAATAAGTGAAGCCTAGATCAAATAAGACTGATGCATCTCTAAGACAGATCGGAACAATACCTATAATGACAAAGTCGAATGCAAGTGCCTCCGTTTGAGCAGGAAGAGCATAATATCTGGCCTGGCCTCCCCCTCTAGGGCGACCTCTACCTGCCCGACTTCAACCTCGAGGTGGCAGTGCAGGTGGAGTGGTAACTGGTGCTATTACCATAGCCTGAGGACCCGGTGGAGCACGTAGAGCCTGAGTAGTCTGTGGAGGTGCATCCCTTCTAAGTAGGGGACAATCCCTCATCATATGCCAAGTGTCACCACACTCAAAACAAGCCCTAGGAAGACGTGGCTATTGTGGCTGACTCGGGCCAGACCGGCTGGACTAACCGCTGAAAGCACCCTGTGTAGGAGGTGCACTAGACAATGGTAGTGCATAATAGGGAGCCTGGGGCCTAGGAGTGGTCGGAATACCGCTAGCTACTGGAAGTGCTGAATGAATAGGGCGACTCACATAGCCCCTACCCTGACGAGCTAAAGCTGGGGCACGATTACTACAATATGTGCCAAACTCTTGAAACCTCCTGGCCCCTCTCTCCTCTCTCACCCGAGTCAGCATACCCTCCAATCTCCTAGAAATCCCCACAACCTACTGGTATGCGATGTCCATCTCCAACTCTCGGGCCATGCTAAATCTGATGCTGCGGTTGAGCCCCTCGATAAATTGATGGATCCCCTCTCTAACAGTTGCAACCAAGGCTGGTGCATGCCTAGCCAAATCACTGAACCGGATCGCATACTCCGACACGGTCATAGAACCTTGGTGCAATTGCTCACACTCTACGCGCCATGCAACTCTAAGACTCTAAGGAACATACTCCCTCAAGAACATATCTAAGAACTGATTCTAAGTGAGTGAAGCTTCATGTGCCGGACTACCCAACTCATATGCACGCCACCACTGACAAGTCGCACCCTTAAGCTGGAATGCAGTGAAAGAAACCCCACTAGACTCCGCAACACCTATAGTACTGAGGATATGGTGGCATTCCTCAAGAAAACCCTGGGAATCCTCTGACGCCAAGCCATTGAAAGTAGGAGGGTGGTACTTCTTGTACCTTTCGAGCCTGAGCTGCTCCTCCTCAGAAATTGTTGCCCTAACCTCGGGCTGAATTTTGGCTACCGGCTGCACAGGTATGATCTCTGGAAAACCTAGTCAACCTGGACCCGCTGCTCTGGGGTACGGGCGGCGAGAGTCTGTGCTCCTCCACCGGCCTGAGATGTGGCAGGAGCAAGTGGGATCAACCATGCCTGAGCTAAAGAGACAAACATGCTCAGAAACTAGGCGAGGGTCTCTTGAAGAGCTAGTGCAGTAACAGGCGTCTCAGGTGCCTATGCTCCAACTGGAGATACTGGTGGCTCCTCTATAGCAGCGCGTGCAGGTGCTCTGGGTGAACCACGTGGACGTCCTCGGCCTCTATCCGGGCACCGGCCTCTCGCGGCTCTATCATGGGGCACGGGTGTCTGGTCATCTGATCCGGCTGAACGTGTCCTCACCATCTGTGAGAGAATAGAAAGACAAAGTTTAGAATCTTGAAGTCAGCTATTTCGCACGGCAAGGAATCAAAGAAGTGAAATTTTTATAACAGTTCCATAGCCTCCTAAAGATAAGTACAGATGTCTCCGTACCGATGCGCGAGACTCCATTAAACTTGCTCGTGACTCATAACACCTATGAACCTAGAGCTATGATACCAACTTGTCACGACCCAAATTGTCCTCCATAGGATGTCGTGCCGAAACATAGTTCCTTAGACTAGGTACGCCTAACAATATGGGGAAATAAATGAAATAACGACTAAAATCTCAACATCAACAAATATATATATGAAAATTGACGCTCGGCATGTACAATAAAATCTGCAACTCATAGTGTAAACAAACTCCCAAAACCCGGTAGATACAAGTCACAAGCTCTAAAGGGAAATACTAAATATCTCTATACATCAGAGTCTGATGAGGATAAGTAAAAACAACATAATAGGGATAGAGGGGGGCTCCGAGGTCTGCGGACGCTAGCAGATATACCTTGAAGTTTCCACGTGCGGCTAACTCACAGATATCTGCTCTGGTAGGAAGTACCTGGATCTGCACAAAAAGTTGTGCAGAAGTGTAGTATGAGTACACCACAACGGTACCCAGTAAGTGCCAAGCCTAACCTCAGTAGAGCAGTGACAAGGCCAGGTCAGGGACCTACTGGAATATAAGAAATAAGGTAGAAGATAAAGATGATACAATTAAATGGCATGGAAATGAAACAATAAGAATGTCCAAGAAGCAACAACACAAAAATCAAGAAGACAAATACAACACGTAAGGAAAATAAGAATCTTACAAGTTAAGGAAACAACAACAAAAACAAAGAATACAACAACTAGAGGAAACAACAACCGCACGGCAGAAACCTCGTGCCACAATAACAATCCGCACGACAGAAACCTCGTGCCAAATAACACTCCGCATGGCAGAAACCTCGTGCCAAATAACACTCCGCATGGCAGAAACCTCGTGCCAAATAACACTCCGCATGGCAGAAACCTTGTGACACAATAACAATCCGCACCACAGAAACCTCATGCAAAATAACACTGCGCACGGCAGAAACCTCATACAAAATAAGACTCCGCATGACAGAAACCTTGTGCCACAATAAAAATCCGCACGGCAGAAACCTCTTGCAAAATAACACTCCACACGTCAGAAACCCCGTGCCACAACCAATTAATCATATAAACAATAATCACGAAAACCAAAACATAACAACTGAAACAATAATATTTCAAGGATAGCAATTTCGAGTAAGGTATCATATAGTTGAATAATGAACACGGAATCAAGAAAACAGGTAATTCGACTAAGCGTGTAGCACAAATTGAATATAAGAGATACGACAGGTAGGCATGTGAAATTAGGCTAAACTTGATGACTACGTGTGTCAAAATAATTCAGTTAAGGCATAAAAAGGAAATTACTTATTGGAAACCGGAATTTCAACATTTAACCCCTGTACGCACTCGTCACATCGCATACACGGCACTCACATATCACAACGTGTCACAACAGTACCAAATCCTAAGGGGATTTTCCCCACACAACGTTAGACAAGTCACTTACCTCAAACCTCGCTCAATCAATCAATAAAAATGCCTTTCCCTCGACTTTCCGACTCCGAACGGCTCAAATCTAGCCAAAAACAATTACATACTATAAATATAACTATAAGAAACTAATCTAAATAATGAAATTATGAATTTAGCAAAGAATTAGAAAATCGCCCCAAAACGTCGACCTGGGACCACGTTTTGAAATCGGGTAAAAGTCACAAAATCCAAACACCCATTTAACCGTGAGTCCACCCATACCAAAATTACTCAAATCCGATTCAAACATCTCGATCAAAACCTCAAAATTCGGCTTAAGAACTTTTCTTCATTTTCCCCCAATTTTTCACCTCAAATCACTAATTAAATGATGAAATCAAAGAAATAAACCTGGAATTTCACCAAAACTTTGTAAGAATCACTTACCCCAATCAACTCCTTTAAAATCCCTTCAATAATTGTGCAAATCTGAGGTCTCTAGCTCAAAATATGAAAAATGGGTTCAAACCCTCATTTTGAAATTAATACTGCTGCCCAGGTGTTTCTTCTATGGGAACGCGGAAGCTGCCTCGCGTTTGCGAAAAACAAAAAGTTACTGCCCAAAAATCCTCTTACGCGGATGCGAGGGTCCACTCGCGAACACGATGCACACTACCCCCGGCCCTTCGCGAACACGGAGCCTCTCTCGCGAATGCGTAGGCCAAGCGTGAGGTCCACCTGTCTGCCACTCTTCTTCGTGAACGCATGGGCTCATTCGCGAACGCAAATTGAAGTTTCTCACCTGCCTCCTCGTACCCCTTCACGAACGCGAGACCTCACTCGCGAACGCACTGAAGCAAACCAGAGATCAGTAGAATCAGTAGTTCCAGCAATTCATCATGTCCTGAAATGTTGCGAACCATCCACGAGGCCCTCGGAACCTCAACCATTTATACCAACAAGTCCTAAAACATCACACGAAATTAGTCGAGCCTTCAAATCACATCAAAAACTGCTAAAACCACGAATCGCACCATTCAAGCTTAATGAACATTTGAACTTCTAACTTCTACATTCGATGTCGAAACATATCAAACCATGTCCGATTGACCTCAAATTTTGCACACAAGCCACATTTGACACTACGGACCTAACCCAACTTTCGGAATCGGTATCCGACCCCGATATCATAAAGTCCACTCCCGGTCAAACTTCCCAAAAATCTTTCAACTTTCCTACTTTCGCCAATTGACGCCGAAATGACCTACGGACCTCCAAATCAACCTCCAAACACGCTCATAAGACCAAAATCACCATACGAAGATATTGGAACAGACGAAACTCCATTTTGGAGTCGTCTTCACATAAGTCAAACTACAGTCAACTCTTACAATTTAAACATCAAACTTAAGGACTATGTGTCCCATTTCACTCCGAAGCTCTCTCGAACCCAGCACCAAGAAGCCCGGCGAGTCAAGTAACCACAAAATGAAAAACAGGGAGAAATAAATAGAGGATCGAGGCTCATACTCTCAAAACGACCGGCCGAGTCGTTACAATATTAACGACTTTCACAACTTCAACACCAAATACCTCAACAATTAGAAGAATAATGTTTAACCACAATATTATATAAGACTAACTCACAATAAAAGAGATAGTATTCAACAATGAATCTCAATAATGGAAATTAACAAGTAAAGGGATAACATGAATAATTACTTCAAGTAACAAAAATCAATAAGGAAGGAGATGACACGAACAATCACTTCAAATAATGATAATTAGAAATGAAGGAGTAACAATAACTTAGGTTAAGGTTAAGCAATTACGGAAGAGATAACAATAACTCTAATTATGGTTAAGTAATTATGGAAGAGATGGAATGGCAATTAAAGAGGCAAAAACTTTAATTAAGGCCTATAAGAGTTTATTTGACAACAAGTGTAGAACATGAATAAATCAACTTCAATTAAGACACGTAAGGGGGAATTTAGCAAATGGAGGATTCAACATGATAAGACAACTTCATTTTTAATGAACATAAGAACCTAAGAGTCTAAGCTGGTCAAAGTTCCACAATATAAGCCGTGTACAGACTCGTCACCTCATGTACACATCTTTCACGTAGTTCAAATAGTGCAAACAATTCAATTCCTACGGGGTAGTTCCCCCATTCAACGTTAGGTAAGATACTTACCTCAAAAGCCCTTAATCAATTCTTAAAAATAGATTTTCCTTTACAATTCACCTCTGCTCGACACAAATCTAACCAAAATTTAGTTAATAACATCAAATAATGCAGGAGCAATCGATTCCAATAATTAAAGCTACGGTCTTTACACAATTGCTCAAAAGTCAACAAAGTCTATCCGGGACCCGCCTGGTCAAAACCCGGGTTCAATGGTAGATTTCGACGACCCATGATCCCACGCGTTCATATATGTGATTAGATTCAAAATTCGAGACAAAATCGACTCTTAAAACTCAAACTCGTATTTTTCAAAAACATGATAGAGTTTCACAGATTTTCACTTAGACATGATTTTGATGTTAAAATCCAAGATATAATGATGGAATATGATTAGAAGTAGATTAGAATCACTTACCCAATGTATGTAGATGAAAATCCCTCTTCAAAAATGCCTCCTACCGATTCTAGGGTTCCAAAATATGAGAATGAGACCAAAATCCCGTCCCTCAGCTCTTATGTCCAGTCGCAGGTGTCGCAATGCGAGAAATCTATCGCAAAAGCGAAGACCCCCCCATCCCTTCTAGAGTCGCAAATGCAACATAAAGTTCTTAAAAGCAAACAATGGACACTCGCAAATGCGACCTAATTGATCGCAAATGCAAAACAGCTTGCCCAGCCCCTCCTTCGCAAATGTGAATAATTTTTTTGCAAATGCGAACTTAACAGAACTAAACTAACATTGCAATTGAGAATTCTTGCAATTGCGAGACCTGAAGCTTCTGCACGATACCAACAGTGCTCAAACTCTATAAAAACACTTCGCAAGCGTCTGAAACTAACCCGAGCCCTCAGGGCTCCAAACCAAACATTAACACAAGTCTAAAAACATAACACAAACTCGCTAGTGCGATCAAATCATTAAAATAACATCTGAAATCACGAATCATACCTCCAAACACAAGAATTCAACATGAAACTCAATAACTTCTAAAAACACGACCGCGTGACCGATTCCTATCAAATCAACTTGGAATGACACCAAACTTTGAGGACAAGTTCCAAATGAAAAAACGGACTTATTACAAGTTCTAAAACAGGAATCCAAATATGATACCTATAAAGTCAACTTACGGTCAAACTTATGAAAATTCAAGGCCTTAAAATTGCCAACTTTTGGCAAAACATCACAAATCAACTTACGGACTTCCGGATTTGATTCTGGCATACACCCATGTCCAAAATCACGATACAAACCTATCAGATCCATCAAAATACCATTGCGTGGACATTTCCACAAAAGTCAAACCTCGGTCAATATTTTCAAAATAAGCTTCTAAAGTGAGAATCACTAATCCGAATTCATTCTGAACCATCTGAAAATCAAAACCGACCATGCACACAAGTCAAAATACACAATATATAGCTACTCAAGGCCTCGAACTACTAAACAGATTGCTAAGGTTCAAAACGACAAGTCGGATCGTTACAATTATTTAGTGAAATTTATGTTCTTCTACCTTAATTGCTGCCATTACTTCTATGCCTTCTAACTAGTTTGACTTTTGTGAAAACGACCTTCGAACTATGTCTTGATGTCTCTGATAGATTTCTATAGTGATTTTGCGCTTGGTTTTATACCCGAAACTGATTTCGGACGTCCGTAGGTTGATTGTTGTTGATTTACCAAAATTTGTCAAA
Organism: Nicotiana attenuata; assembly: GCF_001879085.1. Classification (NCBI taxonomy): domain Eukaryota; kingdom Viridiplantae; phylum Streptophyta; class Magnoliopsida; order Solanales; family Solanaceae; genus Nicotiana; species Nicotiana attenuata. Next base: position 43,879 of record NW_017670843.1, on the reverse strand, counting down.
TTGAAAGGTTTGACCATAGGTTAACTTTTAGCTATCGAGCTTGGAATTTAATTTTGGAACTTGGAATAGGTCCGTTAAGGTAATTGGAACTTGTCTATAGAATTTGGTGTCATTTGGAGTTGATTTGATAGGTTTCAGATGAGAGTTGTAAATTTAGAAGTTCTTGAACTTACTTTGAAATTCATGTGTTTTAGTATCCGATTCATAGTTTTAGATGTTATTTTTGTATTTTGATTGTATGAGCAAGTTTGTATGATGTTTTTAGACTTGTGTGGATGTTTAGTTTGGAGCCCCGAGGGACTGGATGAGTTTCAGACAAGTATCAAAATGGTGTTGAACTGAAAATGTGTTGTTGGTGTTTCTGGTGCTCAGTTATCGCAATTGTGAGTACCAGCCTCGCAATTGCTAAGGTGACAATTGGGGCACAGATGTTGAAATTGCGACTTCCCTTTCCCATTTGCAAAGTCAGCAGGATTTTGGTCTAGTTCCCATTTGCGAACATTTGTCCGCTTTTGCGAGATTCCTAGCTTCGCAATTTTGAAGCCTTTTATCGCAAATGTGATGTTAACCGAGGCTGTCAAGGTTTAAAAGTGAGAGTCGTGGTCCGCGATTGCGAGGGTTCACAAATGCGAGTCCTTTGTCGCAAATACGACATCTGCAGCTGGTACAAAGGGCTGGGAGATGGGATTTTTAAAAATAATCTCTCATTTTTGAACCCTAGACTCGGGAGGAGGCGACTTGGAGAGGGAATTTTCACCTACAAACTATGGAAAAGTGATTGTAATCTATTTCTAATCATATTCCATCAATATATCTTAGATTTTAACCACAAGTTCATGTAAATCAATGTGGGCACACGGGTTGTACGTGGTATTTGACAGATTTAGGCTACTAAGACACTTTCTATGCTTTAATTGAAATGCCATATCATGTTGTAAATTCTCATAGTCAATCTATTCTTATTTGTGTTAGTCTATCCTTACATGCCTTAATTGACTTGTTTAATACTTGTTATACATCCTACTTAATAAATTGCTCACATGCTCTAGTTGAACTTGTTGCCTCTATAATTGTTGCATGTTATCTCTTTCATTGTCGATTATCATTAATTGAAGTTATTGTTCGTGTTATCCCTTTCATTATTGATTATCATTATTTGAAGTCATTGTTAAACGTTATCTCTTAAATGGTGAGTTATTCTTATTTAATATCGTGGTTATACATTATCTCATTGTTGAGTTATTGGTGTTGAAGTTGTGAAAGCCGTTATCACGTTGAGACGAAATTGTTATTGTTGAAACATCTTCCTTTTTGAGCATTTTACATTCATTGTTGTTGTTAATATTGTTGCACCCGTTGTGTGGAGCCATGGGCTATTGTTATGGAAACGTTGATATTGTTGATTGTTGGAAAGTTGTGATATATGGGCACTTGTGGTGCGAGTAGTTATTGTGATGTGATATTGACGCGCATGCGGCAGTATAAGGCTTGGGTTTAATATGCATGCGGCGGTATAAGCTGGGACTTATGTGCGTTTCTCTTGTAAGGGAACTACGTGAAGCCACGCGACGTCATAAGGTGGGCTAAAGTGTATGTAGCTATTTTGAAAAAATTGTTTTCAAAACCTATTTCAAAAGTAAGGCTCACGCGGCGGTATAAAGAAAGATTGTGAATACGAGGCGGTACATCTGTTGTAATTCTTGATATATATATATATATATATATATATATATATATATATATATATATATATATATATATATATATATATATATATATATATATATATA